>NW_004797456.1:1128810-1139910 GCF_000002075.1 Aplysia californica | reverse complement strand
TCTTATTAAGGAAATTTATTCATTCGTACTAGGTTTTGCTAACTTCTAGTTTTAGTACGAGTTTTACGGCACTTGCAACTCAAAAAGGTCGTGATATAGGTGCCGAAGATCAGGGGAGTTACAAAAGAGGAACAAACACAAAAAGAAGGAGATTTTTAAATAGTAAAAAAGGAGCAAACCACACCAGAGCACCTGCCAACCGCCCACTTTGTTAACTTTAGCTTTGGTTAGAGTAAAGGCACTCCATACAATTCTATTAGTTATTAGGTCATGATAATATAAGAGACGATGATAAGAGTGAGGCGTTACTACATCATGTTGAGAGTAACAACGTTCAAAGAAAGGGGGGGGGGGGGTTCAGGACGACTGACGACATCGTTTCATCAATGGTAGAAAAGTAGGAGAAAACCGCAACAGAACACTCGCCAGCCACCCACAGTTTTGTCACATTGCAGATTTCTTTCGGTTCGGGCCGGTTAACGTTACTTCGTCAAATTTCTTGGGATGAATATCAGCAGAGACAGCAATTGTGTATGAGTGTGCTGGTAAAACTAAAAATAGAGGGAGGTAAAAGTGCACAAGACATCGTGACCACGGAAAAGAGAACATCATGTATGTTTGGGAGAGGGAAGAGTTTGTGTGAACGAAAGAGGATTTGTTATTGCTTTTCTGCTGCAAGTGTCAGCAAGGTTGGGCACGTAGACAGAAATAGTAGCCGAATAGCATATTGGAACCCGGCCGGGTGGAACGAAAACATAAGAGAGCAAAAACGGAAGGGGGAAAATAATCGGTAGCGGGGAAGAAAAAGCAACACTAGCCAAAGACAAAATACGAAATAAATAAACAGACGGGGTTCACATCCCGGTGTGTTTAGAGCTATAGAGCTACCTGTTGCACCTTCTGACGTCTCATTATTATTGTATCAGCTCTCCAAGATTCAGCAGCGAATGGCGCCGGAAGAGAAAGGGGTGTTGGGGTGTTGGTAGCTTGAGAGCTTATGGGAAATGACGCACTGATGTAAGCAGTGACAAGACACGCAGAGCTGTTCAGCTGAAGCAGCTTACAGAAGAGTGCACAACACAAACCTCAAAGAAATGTAAAGGGGAAGAGTGAGGTAAGAACAATGAGGTAAAAAGGAGACAGTAGAAAGGAGCGGAATGGGGGGGGGGGGGGCAAAACAATATGACGGACAGGCAAGACAGACAAAAATGCGAGCGATAACATATTTGTTTTTGTTTTTTTAACGCAGGCAAACGGGGGGAAGAGAGAGAGTGTGCAGGGATTTGGGGGGGGGGGGGGGGGTTGAACAGAACAAGAAATTACTTTTTGACTTTCATATCAAACCAAAATGACACACTGGTGCCAAAAAAATGATTAGACTTGAAGCTGTCGAGTCAAATTTTCCACTCGCTATGAAAGAACATAACAGTACGACAGTAAACAATTAATCTGAGTAATTCCAGCAATCCTGCTCTCATTTGTTCCGGCATTCCAATCGATATTGTTTTAGCTGTAGGCGACATAAAACATTGTATCAGATATCGAGACAGCACCGATTTAGAATCTCAGAGAGGCCGATTTTCAAGATACATCCCTCAGAACGCGATCGATGAAGCACAATTTATCTCATTATACAATACCCTGACAGATATCGCAACCAGAAACCGACGCGGAAGAGGAAAGAATCGAACCGAAACCCCTGGCTTTCTCTTGACAGAGACTATCTGGGCCACGCCAAGAAATGGCGCGTGACTGACTCCCCGGGTGGCTCCTAAGTTGTCCAAACAGCAGCGTGTCAGAGCGTCTTGCCCGGCGAAACATGATCGGTACCAGCGGCCGCTTCGCTTCGTCTCTCAGCTAAAGGTTCAACTCGCAACAGCAGTTCACTGAAACTAGTCAACAGTTCGACGCTGCTCCTAAACTACCTATATTAGTACAGACACGTGATACCTATTTATCTGCAAGAACCTAACGCCGCATCTGTTTCATGCCTCCTTGTCATCAATACGACCATCTGGAACTGTACGCTTGGAGCGTGTTGTAACCAACCACGAATAGGGGTCCGTCAGAGAAGGAAAACATGGACATAAACACGGCTTTTTACAATGTGCATAGTATGGAGCCAGACAGTATAAAACGGTCTTTATAAAAGGGACAATGTGAAGAGAGCAGTCAACGTATGTATCTTCCAGATAGTTTTAAAAGCTTTCAAAAATCATGGACTGGTAACAAAAACAAAATCTAATTCAGATACCCCCCCCCCCCCCCCCCCACACACACACACACAAAAAAAAAAAACCAACCCTGAAGTTACAACACAAAGCTGACAAGTTAAAAATCATGAAACGAGACTTTTTAAATAGACGTCACAGAATATGAAAACGAATCGTGAACAAATCAATCAATGAAATTTCTAAATGAAAAAAATAGCAATTACAAGATGTCCACCAATTAATGATAATAATCAAAATAGAAAAAAAAAATACTCTGACCAGCATGCGACCATTCACCCATCGTTCGTTAAGCAAACCTGCTCGCCCCCCTCATGTCACAGCCACAATAAGCCAACAAAGAATGAGGAAGAAAAATGACCAAATAAAATAGAAAAAGTTTCAACACACTTGTATGATCAACCAACAATGCGGTAGTTATAACTTGAGCTATTCCCATTGACCGCTGAGCGACAATCTGGAGTGACTCGATCTCGATAAACGGAACCAAATAGAGCACGGCTAACAAAATTACAATAGGAAATAGGATGTCACTTATAAAATAAGCAGGTCATCTGTTTCGCCATTCAAATTAAAAGTACACACATACAAATAAAATTGAGAAGCAAGGAAGAAACAAATTGTCTCCATCATTAGCAACACGGTTTTTTTTACTAGTTTGGGGGGGAGGGGGGGGTTACGGTCTTATTTTCGGAAAAGTACGCCGACAAAGACAAAATTTCATCAATAATTTGGAAACCGCTGATAGGACTGGATTTTCTGGCCAACTATTCAAAAGTTATGCTTAGCTTGAGATAATAGAAGCAGATCGACAAAATAATCGTACTTTTGTGGAAGGGAGATCTGAGAAAGCCAGAAACGTGGGCCCATAAACAGGCAAGACCTACAACAACTCGCTAGCACATCGATGAGAAAATACAATGAAAGCGAAGAAATGAAAGTATAAGACCGAGAGACTAAAAAAAAAGACGGGGAAGAAGGCTGAAGGGGGGGGGGGGGGAATTGAAAGGATCTACCACCATAGCCCCCGCCCCCTCCCCCCGCACAATGCTTGCAGTCAACGCGGTATGAGAGAATATGAAAACGAAACGTTAACAGACGCGAGAACAAACTACTCTGTATGGCGAAGATATGAAAATAAGACAGGTGTGATGCCCATCCTAAAGATTCTATTGAAAAGTGTGGGTGCAAAGACCATTTTAAATCGTTTTAGGCTACTGATACTGGTTTACTAAAAAGCCATGCCGTTGATAATAAATGTCACATGACACATGGAAACACTACACTGCCCTGACAATTACAACACGGCGCCTCTAGTATTTATGGCTTATTAATTAGATCTATGTATATTTTTAACCATAAAAGATTATCAAACCAGGTGCCTCCACTCAAACGAAGACATCTAATCCAGACTCTAAGACGAATTCCATATATCAAAGGCGCGCCGAATAACAGTCAACAAAACGAACAAGAGTGCCGTGGGAGAGCAGTCGACGACGCGATTCAACAAACACACAAGTAGATCACTCCCGTGAAAAACACATTACAAACACTAAACACTCGGCGAGTCGAGAACACTTGATAAACGCCCTCGGCGGGAATTCACCGTCGTACAAAATCTCCTTCGAATCAAAACAACAAACAAGAGGTAGCTGCGATTACAGCACGTGTTGAAACCGCCCACGGATGCGGGGGTCACGAAGCCAAGAGACCTCACAACAGATGTGCGGCGACGGCACCTCGCATCCCGGTGAAGGGGGAGGCAGCAACAGCAACAGCAGCAAGCAGCAGGTCTGAGAAACTCTGTGCTACGTACTTCTCCACGCGAGGGAAAACAGGTTTGAGTTTGAGTTTTGAGAAACAGAAAACGCTTTGGTGTGAACGAACGCACTCGGCGCTCTGGTTCGAGGAGTCAAAAAGAAGAGGGGGGTCGGTCCACCACCACATCCAGCGCGCTCACCGCCGCGCTTCAAGTTTCCCCCGGCAGTCGAGTCACTCACTCACACACTCACACTCACAACACCAGTAGCAGAAACTACGCACAAAAGCGTTCAGGGCTCAGGGGGGAGACCCGCTCACACTCGCAGAAGCGGACGACGCGGAAGCAACAACTGCGCCAAGCGACGCCGCAATCCTGGGACGACGGAAAAGAAAAGAAATAAATAGGAAAAAGGGGAGGGGGAGGAGAGTTGATGGAGTGACGTCTCCAGTTACGACTGGAAGGGGCTTGGGGGGGGGGGGGGAGGGGGAGAAGCAGAGATAATTTTTCCCACATTAGTTAGTGAAAAGCCCTCTTACTCTAGTGGATAGCCTTACTGTTTCCCTTACCCCACGAGACACAACAGTGGAGGCGGGGGAGAAAATTGAACACTAAAAGAAATAAGTATAATGAAAAGAAATATTTTATATTGCACTAATCAAAAGTGGATCGAGGAAGGGTCATAAGGATGATCAAATAGAAAGGGGAAAGACAGGCTGACCAGTGCCACGACTGAAAGGAAAGAAGAAAGAAATAGTTGACTTAACACACGTAACTGGTACCTCTTTCACACAAAAAGACCTCTGAAGGCTGCATCATCCCGTTCGTCCCAGAGAGCACGACGTATACAAGGTATAATTTGGGGGAAAACGCCTCTTTTACAAAATGGAACTTATTTCAGGAGCAGAACTATGACTTTAACTTTAACGTCCATCTCTGATAGCAATAGGCCACGTCATTAGAGAGCTAAAAAAACTCAAATTACAGAATACCGGTGTCTGTGGAGTTGCAGTTAGGCGTTTTGCGTTCTCAAGGAAAAGGTCCCAGTTCGAGTTCCGTGTGTGGACACTTCTTACAAAGTATCAGTCTTTCAGTTGGAACTTTGCATCCTTCTCAGCCCAAGTTGACCTTGACAGGCCGAAGCCCATGTCGTGAATGGTCTAAATTGTGTCTTCAGTAAGAGTTTTCCGGCACTTGCAAAACAATAATGTCATAAAAGTGCCGAAGATTAGCGGTGCTACAGTGGGGGCGAAAAAAGGTTAAAGAATTCCTGTCGGTTGTTTGAGAAGTTACAAACAAGATTTTAAGGAAGACAAGACCGGTGGTAAAGAAGCGACAGACAATGAACAGAACCCTCACTCACATTTTTGGTTGTTATTTTCTATTCGTCGAAATAATCCCATGGCATAGTAAAAGAAGCAAAGCGTCGTCAGATATTTTTGTTTACGTCAATCCCTTCTCAGAAAAAGACTGAAGAAAAAAAAAAATCAATCCAACAAACATCATTGTGAGCGAAAACGATTCGAATGAGCAGCAAATTTCACCTTCTTATTTATTTCATATCTGCATCTCCGAGAGAGAAAAAAAGAACAGTACCCAGAGATTTCTGTTTTCATGCGTGCCATTCATTCACAAATGCTACGGTTCCCTGAGTGCAATGTGCGCTGTAGTAAGCTGCACCTGAAACCACCAAGACATAAAATAAACAAAAAAAGTGCGAGTAATCAACCAGCACAGGCATCTTTGTAATCATTAACAGTTTTTTTTTTTGCACTCAGTTCCCCACTTGTTCGAAGCTCTGGTAGCTCACACACGTTTGTTCCCAGCAAAGGCCATCAGTGCCAAGGAGGTGCGCTGGAGTTTGACACCGTGCGTGGGCAACTGCTGCGGTATCATGCAGCTCCCGGCTGCACCTACGCAGTTTTCTTCTGTACTATTTCCATCCAGTGATTTCTGTTACATCCTTCTTGTTTGAAACGTGACGTACCTTCATGTTTGCCAACGGATGTGTTCTTCCCTGTGTGTG
Organism: Aplysia californica; assembly: GCF_000002075.1. Classification (NCBI taxonomy): domain Eukaryota; kingdom Metazoa; phylum Mollusca; class Gastropoda; order Aplysiida; family Aplysiidae; genus Aplysia; species Aplysia californica. The sequence goes on along the minus strand of NW_004797456.1, from coordinate 1,133,894 downwards.
GCGATAGCGGCAGTATAGCGGCAGTATAGCGGCAGTAACACAGCAACATCAACAGCAGCACTGATGTAGTTTTGAGTGTTTGGCATTCTTTAAATGTGCGTTTAAATATTATGCATTCAAGTGTGTATGTTTGAAATTACAAGTCAAATCCCCCCCCAACCCCCCAATGAGTATCAATAAAGTGTGATTTATTTATCATTAAGATCCGAGAAACAAAAATGCATTTTAATGAAAAGGTTCATCATCAAAGTGAAAAGGAGCTAAGGAAAGGAGACACGCATCGACAAGATCAACGGCGCCAATAATAAGCAGGACGGTTTCAGTTTTAGTTTCGGTACGATTTATACGTCATCCGCAACACAAGTAGATCGTTTCAGTGTTGAAAAATAGAGATATTAATAGAGAATAACATATCAAGAAAAGAACGGAGAGAGATAAGGACGATAGATGTTTGGTTGGAAAGAAGGATGCCACACATCCACATGAACACTTTACTTCTGACATCTTTCAGGCTTGCTGTCTGTTTCTAACATCATACTTACATTAAAGATCGTTTATTTTGTTTAAGTAAGCGTTTTACGGCACTTGCAACACTTGCAGCACACTTACATCATATAAATGCCGGAGATTAGAAATATTACAAGAAAGTAAGAAACACATAAACGAAGAAGAGATAAAGAGGGTATATGTTTGACAGGAAAGAAGGAGCAATCCACATAAAAGCTTGCGCCAACAACCAACGTTTAAGATCGTAACCTACAGATGATCTAAACATTGCACTCTACAGCGGCCAATAACAGGACTGCAGAGCATGTGCCCTTGGCTATAATAATAAATAAAAACCGTTCACAATTCCACAGGCATAGGCCTGGCGCAAAAGGGGCAGGAAAAAAAATCTCATCGACTCGCTGCGGTTTGAGGAACGGGTCCCACGGCCTGCTCTGAATGGGACAAGAGGCAAGTGCACCGTGAGCAACAGCCAAGGCGGGCACGATGCGTGAGTAAGCAGAAAGTGCAAGCGAGGCGAGCAAGGCGCGAGCGGCCCGGTGAAACATAAGAGAGAGAGAGAGAGAGAGAGAGAGAGAGAGAGAGAGAGAGAGAGAAAGAGAGAGAGAGAAGAGAGAGAGAGAGAAGGAGAGAGAGATGGAGAGAGAGAGAGAGAGAGAGAGAGTGTGTGTGTGTGTGTGTGTGTGTGTGTGTGTGTGTGTGTGTGTGTGTGTGTGTGTGTGTGTGTGTGTGTGTGTGTGTGTGTGTGTGTGTGTGTGTGTGTGTGTGTGTGAGTGTGTACAACCAATACATTTAAAACGACGCAAGCCAACATTCGGGGAGGAACCAAGCAATTCCGAGTCTACGTGACACGCGACTTATAGAAAAGAACGAATTGTTTACACATTTTATATAAATAGAATGATATTATTAGCTAAGCAAATGCCCATATGATCTAGCACACCCTTCCTTCTTTTTTCCTCTCTCCAATATCGACTTCATGGGCAAGGATTTCTTTCATCATTACACACAAAAAAGTGAGGAGTATGTAAATGAGTATGTTAATGAAACAGTAACAAAAGGGGGATCAGAAGAGGAAAGGAAGGGGTGGCGGGGGAGTGGGACTTGCCATTCCAAAGTTTAGTCGAATAATCAATACCATCAATCAAAAAGTATTTCATATCGGGCGTTACGGTTGGGGAAGGAAAGGACGGGGAGGGGAGGCAAGAAGAAGGTAAATAGACCGCTGTCCTGCCAACAGGGCGCGCAACTCTCTACATGTATTTATAACAATTTCCTCTCCACGGGATCTTTTCTCTGTACCAAATGTGCTGTTTATATATATATATATATAGAATATATATATATATAAGTACTATTGTAAACTGACTCTATTTCAGTAATTAAGAAGGCAGGCTACCTCGACCTTCCTTGCTGGGGTCAACCCGAGCTGAGAGGGGGGTAACGTCCCAGAAGACAGACAGACACAACAACAAAAAGAAAACCTTACCCAAACAGAAATGCCTAGCCGTTACATCGCAAACACCGGAGTGTTTTCTGTCACAATTCTTTCCAACTCACCTGTCGCCCTAAGTACAGTATGCCTGTAGCAAAAACAACAAAGACTCGCTTATTCCCCAGCCCCCTTTGTTTTCCTTTTCCCTTTCCGCTACACAAAACGCAACAAACAGCGTTTCGTAAACAAAAATTTAAGAGAGGAAATAATTGGAGGACGTCTTAAAGCGTTGTACGAGATTTTCTTCCATAGGAAAACACAAATTCAAACTTTCGACAAGACAATTCTAACGAATAAATAACAATTATGATCTTTTAAAAAAACTCAACAAAAATATCAATAACGGGAGATGCGCCCTTCTGTGATGTACGCATCGATCCTCGAGCGGTTCCCACGAAAGGAGAGGTAACTCCTCAATAGTTCTGGTGCAATACCGGCTCTTATTCCCCCTTGCTGACTCACGCGCGCTCGTTGGTGAGTGAAATTCGTCAGAGGCGCGGAGTACGCGAGATTTCGCAATACTGGTGACCACGGGCCAAATAGTGACGACTCACCCCCCTCCCGGCGAGAGATGGTTCTGCGACGACAGCAGAAAACTCAATCAATTATGTGCCATCAGCGGTTTGGTATGCGGAAACAATAATTCAAGTCTCTCTCTCTCTCTCTCTCTCTCTCTCTCTCTCTATATATATATATATATATATATATATATATATATATATATCTGTATATATATGTGTCATACCGTATATGTGTGAGTGTGTGCGTGTGTGTGTGTGTGTGTGTGTGTGTGTGTGTGTGTGTGTGTGTGTGTGTGTGTCTCTCTCTCTCTTTCTCTCTCTTTGTTTTATAATATATATATATGTCTCTCTCTTTCTCTCTTTCTGCTCTCTCTCTCTCTCTCGCTTTCTCTCTCTCTCTTTCTCTCTCTCTCTCTCCTCTCTGTTCATCTCTATCTCTCATCTGTCTGTCTCCATCTCTTCTCTATCTCTCTGGATATGTGTGAATGTGTGTGCGTGTGTGTGTGTGTGTGTGAGTGTGTGTGTGTGTGTGTGTGTGTGTGTGTGTGTGTATGTGTGTGTGTGTGTGTGTGTGTGTGTGTGTGTGTGTGTGTGTGTGTGTGTGTGTGTTAGTTTCAAATACATGTGTTCTTTAATGAACAAATACACACTGAAGTCGATTTTTGGGAAGTCGTAAAGTTAAGCGTTTTCCTTAATTTTGGTAGAGATTTTTAAAACTTGATACTTCTCGAATACGCAACTCTATTTCTCTCATACATGTCCAGTGGTATTGATAAATTTGAAGTCCACTTGATTGGATTTTCTTTACTCGGAGTTTCACTGAAAATGAAGCAAGTTATTCGTTCCCTTTGAATTTAAATGATTCCTTTTCAAAATAAAAAATATATAAATATACACGTAGTAGAAAGTAGTAGAAAGGAGCAGAGCGGACGAGAACACCTGTCAGATTTAATTTTCAGTCTTAGAGAGTTTTCCGGCACTTTTGACACAAATATGTCATATATATGTACGTATGATTAAAAGTATTATTAGAGAGTAACATACAAAGAAAAGAATGCTGGGAGATAAGAACGACAGACGCTTGATAGAACAAAAGAAGCAAACCGCACCAGAAAAGCCACCAACCACCCACAAGAACACCCGCAGACAGACAGGCGTATAGTATGGACACGATACAGACAATATGTCAGCACACCCGTCCAGTGACCACCGTGGGGGACGTCTCCACATCTAAGCGGACACTCGATGACCATCAGCGCCGGATTTGTCTGACCGGCACCGTGTAGAAATACCCTGACTGACCCCGGCCGCCCCCCTGCACTTGATCCAAATTACAGCCCTCGAACTGAGCCTGTGGTGAGATCTCGGGGACTATTATCGGGTCGTCTGTCCTGTGGGGCTAAGCACTAGATCGATTTACAAGCCGGCCGGGGCCCGGACGACACAGTTCTTACGTAGCTAGCCCCGCAGGTGGAAGAGGGAAAAAACGAGGTGATGTAGACTCATGGGACCATAATTCATTAATTTTTATTGGGGGTAGATAGGGGGTGTTAAAGAGTGCCACTCGCGGTTGATGTGGTTGCCAATGTCGGTAGCATTATTGTTAGTTATTGTCGTTATCTAATGAACATCGGAACAATACAAGTCATTTACTGCTAGGAAAAGGGGAAAAAGGCAGACGGAAATATTAGAGACAAAGTAAAAATGTAGGACCCAATTATGGCGCCCTCCAACCTCCCACGCCATCTATTAACTTTAAGTTCACACACTGATAACGTTACAAGAGTAAATCAAATTACAGGGGGGGGGGTGCGTGTTCTAGTAAGCGTTTTACAGCACTTGCAACTTATTTAGGTCATATAAGTGCTGTAGATTAGAGGTGTTACAAGACAGCAACAAACATAAAAAAGGAGCCGAGAGACCATGAGCACGACAAATGTATATTTGATAGGGAAAAAGGAGCAAACGACAACAGAGCACTCGCCAACCAACCACAAAATTACCGTTTCTATTTGTGGCGTACATTTGGTACCTTTACAAAACTTAAAGAACAGGTATTCATTTCTAATGGTTTTAGATTGAGTAAAAACTAGCACACGGACACGATAAGGCCAATTTTGGACAGGGAAAAAAAGACAAACCATAGAGGAAGAGAACAGAAGTATGATACGTATCCAATATCTACACCACACATCCCTAACCATTGGTAAATAACCTGTGAGCTAAAGGTTGCTTTTTCGAAAATATTTTTGTTTCTAGACTCCACAGCGAATTTGAAACAGCTGTAATTTATTTGATTGAGCAGATGTTTAACAGTACCATCGATAAGATTGAAACGAATGTATACGGCTGTAAAAATGCCATTGGCCCATAACAATACCGCGACGATCTCATGTCTCCGCGATCGATCCTGGTCAAGTAAAACAAAAACAAAACCTCCCTAAATGGTGTACTAGAACAAAACATGATAAGCCGTTTCAAAAGAACAACTACTAGTACAAAATGCTTTCTCTCTATCGAAAATGTTTGCCGCCTCCATTTAGATCTCTTTTTTTTTGGGG
>NW_004797456.1:1123395-1128710 GCF_000002075.1 Aplysia californica | reverse complement strand
GGGGGGTAGGGGGAAGGGGGTGTTTGTTTGGGATTTTTGTTTGTTTTTCTTTAACGAGCGGTTGTCCTTTCTTTTGTTTGTTTGGCTGGTTGGTTGGTTGATTGGTTGATTGGTTGGTTGGTTGGTTGGTTAGTTGGTTAGTTGGTTGGTTGGTTGGCTGGCTGATTTATATATTGTTGTTTTTTGTGGAGGTCCATACGCTTTCTAGATTTTATAAAAACAGTGCTTGAGACACGATCAGCTGTCATTACCAACACGAGAAAAGCGGCCAGGACATTAGCATTTAACGCAGTGATATCGTTCTGGCACACAGCTCGACATGCAATGTCTGAGCTGAAGAATCCCACTTTGCCAGAGCCTCTCAATGATTCATTAACCAGACAGTGATCGGTAGAATAATTGACCGATTTCTTCAAGGTGGCTAACAGATCGTGTCTCTCACTCGAGGACGCCTGTATGGGCAATGACGTCTGACGGGTGGATTTTTTTCTTTTAATTCTTTTTTTTTCTTCCTTAAAAAAATATTATACGTTTGATTTTCGACGTGCAATTCGTTTTCGTTGTCACTGTTGTTATAACTGTCGTTTTAAAAGGGGAGAAAACAATTTGACCGCCATCATCACGCATACAAATATACAGCGCCCACACACACACACACAAACTCGTGACCCGGGACGCTTCCAAAATTGTGAGACTGCGTCCACACTCTTTACTTCATCTAGGCAAAGGATCTAACCATTTACACAAATATTATTGGCTTTGTGAGCCTCAAGACAAAGCGACACAAACCATGTTCAACGGGACTGCCCCCCCCCCCCTTTCCGCGCGCGCGCGCACGCACACACACACACGCACACACACACACACGCACACACAACCACCACCTCCTGTCAACTGTCAACCTGCTTCAGAACCACCCACTTGAGCGTCATTCCACCACAGCCCTAACCTGGCCGGGGAGGGGAGGGCGGGGCACGGAGTTGTCTATTGTTTGCAGGAATCAGAAATTGTTTTCCTGGCGCTGCCCAAGGACGCAGTAGCGGAGCGAAACGGAGCGGAACAACTCTCTGGAACCTGTGTGTCTCCCCCACCCCCTCCCCTCTTCCTCATTTTCCTCCCTTGCCTGCCCTCCCCCTCCCCCTTTTCCCCCCTTGTGTATGTGTGTGTGAATGTGTGTGTGTGGGGGGGGGGGGTTCTTTTGTCAGGCGTCTTCTACCCTCAAAGGACATTCTCCAGAAGAGTCGTAATCAATCCCCACGTGGTGCCTCAAGAACGCGCTCGAGCTTGACCGAACTGTTTAGATTTTTTTTTACTCTTCTGTTTTCTCTGTGTGTAGACTCATTTTGTACGTCCTTTGTGTGCGCTCCAAGGTGCTGATGCAATGTGTGATGTTTTGTCTTTTTTTGAGGGTGTGTGTGTGTGTGGGGGGGGGGGGTAGTATGAGTTTTACGACACTAAGGTCAATATTGGCCACACTTCATAAACAAAAGGTCAGGACAAATGAAACACTGTTCATTTTTTGTTTTGGAAAGCGTTTTATGGTACTTGGGACATGAACAGGTCACATGAGAGCCAATGATTAGAGATGATACTAAAAAGTAACATTCAAAGAAAAAGAGGAGATTGATAAAGACGACGGACATTTGATATGAAAGAAGGAGCAAACCACACTAGAGCACCCACCAACAATCCACAAGAGGAGATAATGAAGACAGATAATATTTGGGTTTTTTTTAAATAAAGGGAAAACCCCTTCAAAGTACCCGCTGACCAACTGGAAAAAAAGGACATCTGAAACATATAAAAGACGGAGAAGAGAGCACAACAGCACCCGCCAAACACTCACGTGAGAACAAAAGAAGAAGTAAGCCTACAGGAAAACAATAATGGGAAACTAGAGAGCTGGAAAGACAAAACGGGGACAGGGTGAAAGAAAAAGAGTGTTATATTACAGTTGTTTCTTTTTGTCTTGGTTAGGGTTGGTTTATTTTCATGTTGGAAAACAGTGGCATTATCTAATAACAATGAAAAGGAGACTGAACCTCGAGCTTCAAAAACTCGTCCTGTTACAACTTGATTTGCAAAGTGAAGGTTGGTTTTTTTTACTCTTTCGCGGGAACAAGCTAAAATCAACTTTCTTTGTCTAAGTAGCTAAATAAGGCAAAGCAATTAAAAACAATGGTACTTCAGTGAAGAAAACAAAACAGCGGCAGGCAGAGTGGAAAGACAAAGGATCAGTTGAACAATCCCTCAATTTTTAACAATAATTGTACAGAAACAATCTGATGGGTATCATAATTATACAAATAAAGTACAAAGTGAAAAATCACTCAATGAGGCTGTTCCCTTGACTTAAGTTTTCCTTCATTAATGTTCTACCGGAATTTGAATATCCTATCCATCTGCATAAAATGTAGTCTTGGGGGAAAATGACTCCCTCCCTCTCTCTCTTTCTCTCTCGCCCTCTTTCACATACACACAAAGTCAGTTTCGTCTCAGTTTTTAAGGTACTAGATCGATATGTTCTGATAATTTCGTAGTAATCAAAATGTTCAATTAACAATCTCAAATAAAGCTAGAGCTAGCTGGATTTAGTTGGTAACTGCTACTCATTGTTCTGTTTAGTAAGCACTTTAAGGTACTTGCAACACTTTTAGGTCATATAAATGCCGAGAAATAGAGGTTTTACAAGGGAGTAACAAACACAAAAAAAGGATGGTAGGTGCTTGATAGGACAAAAGGAGAAAAGCACACCAGAGCACCCACCAACTACCTACAAACAAACACTAACGGCAGGATAAACTGTTTTAGGGAAGTAATAAAATAAAAGGGTATACATCTCAAAAAGGAAATATAACATAATAATAAGCAGATAGTGCACAAGAACATGATGAAACCTAACCCATCTTTGGATACTTTCCAGCAGCCACCAATAAATTATATGGACAAGGTCTACTTTTAAAAAAGCAAATGTTTGTTGTAGCTGACAAAACAAAGAAACTTTTTAGACATGGCCCTGTGGGTTCAAAACATGTTCAAAACCCTTTCAAGACTTGACACCCAGCATGAAGTGGTTGCTGAAATAACCTTTTTTTTATGGGGTTTTTGTTTTTGTTTTTAAATTGGGGATTTCATTTTCTTTTGTTCACCTCTATTTGCAGATTAACCGTGTTCCGTTTACGCGGACTCCATTATGTATACTAATAACTATGTATACTACATATCTAGAGGCGGGTAAAATTACAACAACAACAAAGTGAAAAATAGACACAAGAAATACAAAAAAGCCACCAACTGCAATTTCTGACCTCCAATAAAACAAATGAAAAGAAACTATAGGATGAACATGTGCATTATTAGTCATTGACACCTCTCGTGAGCAGTATAGTCCTTCAGCATCTTATCAAAAGCACAACAGGAGCTTCCATTTCCAACTTTACTTAAAAGCATTTGTCTATAAGAAATCTTAAGCATATTATAGTTTTATATAGGAAAGTAAGAAAAACAACATGATTTTCATACCTGTTTACCAGTGCCCACCAAAATGCTGACATATATATTGATAACACGTGCAAAAAAGAAGCCATTACAAAACGAAAGGGACAAACAAAGCAAAGAAGAACCGCAGATGCTGACACAGAGTCTAAACCAGATCACATTTTTTGTTTTACTTAGAATTTTATGGCACTTGCAATACAAATAGGTCTCATACAACTGCTGAAGATTAGAGGTGTAACTAATACATGAAGAGAGTGAAATACAAAGAAAAAAAGGAGAAGAGACATTTAAGCATGATACATGTTCAATAAGAAAGAACAAACCACACCAGAGCGTTCACCAATCACTTAATGAGCAAAGCGTGACTAGGTACCAACTTAAAACAAAAATACCCAGAAAAATTAAGAGTAAAGTGACACTATTCTCTGCTATATTCCTGGTAATTATAAGCAACTAAGGATCTGAACCTACCTGAGAAGATAAACTGCTCTCTCGATGCCTGTCAGTTGTGGATCAACTGTTAATTTATCCAACTCCTCATCACTCTGAAATGCACCAATCATGCATAAAATTCAAAAATGAAAAGTAATGCAAGTATCATTGCATATTTACTGACAACAAAAAGCTTTGGCATATCGCACCAAGAGGTGACACCACCAAAAAGAAACCATTTTTGTAACAATCGTTTGCCTATGTATTTTACACACATAGTGATCATTATACTGTTGTTGAAGTCAAAAAGTATTACACACAATATTGGGTATTTTGAAGGTGGAATGCTTAGTTCCCCAATAAAAAGGACGTTGTAAGGCTGAGAAAAAATAATCCAAAAATATCATCATCATCAATGCCTTTCACCCCTGGCAGGGTATAGGCCACATACAAGCTCCTACAGGAGTTGGAGTGAGAGAGAGAGAGAGAGAGGAGGGAGGGAGAGACAGAGACAGAGAGACAGGGGGAGACAGAGAGACGGAGAGTCTTCCCGTCGCCAGCGGCCAATGACACAATGTCCACACAGTTATGTCTTAAGAGGGCGATTGAGACGTATACACTTTGAACACGACTGCAATCTGAACAGCTTTCTATTTGAAATTGCTCCAGCTCAAACTCTTGTCCCTTGGTTTACGGTTACAGAGTGGGTGTTTGTTCTGGGGTTAAGATAGGGTAAAGATAGGGGATTAAAGAACAGTTGGAGCTCTCGTTTCCCTTGGTGGCGGAGAAACTATATTATGACACTCTTTCCATCGCAAGAAACGCTATACCAATAGCGACAAGCGCAAACAAAACAATGCAACAATCACAGTAACACCAAACGAAACAGTTACGTTTAGTTTTAGTATGAGTTTTACGGCACTTACAACGCAAATAGGTCATATAAGTGTCGAAGGTCAGAGGTGTTACTTACTAGAGAGTAACTTTCAAAGAAAAGAAGGAGGATAGCTAAGGATAATAATGTGTGGTAGGAAAGAATGAACAAACTATACCAGGGCAGCCGCCAACCACCCACCTTAAACAACTGTTAACGAACGTTGATATTGCCCTGTGATAAAACTGTACCGGATACCGTTTAAAGGAAGACTTGTTCATGTGCTGTAATTCATTGAGTTCTGGTTTCCAGCGAGTCGGCACTTTTAATGTTACATTTTACAAAGCATGATGAATTCGGACAATGGTAACGACATTGACAAGAAGAAGAGGGAGCAGACTAAATCAGAGCGCTCTCCGACAATCCATCTTTGTTTGTGTGTTTGTTTTGCTTTTGTTTTGTGTCGGGGCTTTTGGGTTTTGCTTTCTGTTGGGGTTTTGTGAGTGGGGGG
>NW_004797456.1:1120928-1123295 GCF_000002075.1 Aplysia californica | reverse complement strand
CTCTCATGTCCCTTTCCACGCATCTCCTCCATGTTTCCCGTGGCCTACCCCTGCCTCGTGCTCCCTGGGGGTTCCACTGCAGTGACTGTCTTGTGATGTTTCCGCTGGGCTTTCTTAAGGTGTGTCCCATCCATCGCCACTTTCTTAGTCCTATTTCTACTTCTAATCCAAAAATATAATAGAAAAAAAATCCATGAACTTTCAGGTTCGAACCTTGAACATCCACCTGTACACACCAGTGCTTGCCAACCTGAGAGATACCGCCCACAAGAGGGTAATTATTTGGTCATTTTAGTGGGTGGTGAGGAGCACTTGGGAATTGCACATGACAGGTGCTATATATGCCATGCTTGAAATATTATATTTATATGTAGCCTATGTATTAATGTCACAACGAAAATCCTGGCCTCTCAAAGGTGGCAAAAAAGGGCACAGGCTATAAGTATGTTGACAATCATCATTGCCCTATACAGTACAGTACCATAATAAAGAACCTACAGGGGTAAATCTCCTTTGCAATATAGAATGACTTTAAAAAAATACCACAAGCCATTCCAAGTCAACACAGCAACATTCCTTTCTCCACTGAAGGCTATCTTTTTGAAGGCTAATTTGATTTTTTTTTTTTTTGGTCTTTAATTCATTTCAATACAGAAGGACATCATGTTTTTTTTCAGTATTTCTGAAGCAATCAAGGCAGAGCTAAAACTCTCTTTTTTTCCACATCCTTCACAACATGAGTGTCCAACATCTCAAATCAGTAACTTTCACAAGACAGAAAAGTTCAAGATGCAAAAATCAGCACTGCTGAAAACATTGTTTTTGTATTTAGAGAGGTATCACATCTATACTTTTGAGCTTGATGAATGAGATTTTTTGTGATGTTTTTTAATATAAAAATAATCAAAAATTAGAACATTTTTCCACTTGGGTGCAACTCTAAATTAGATCTAGATCTAGATTCTAGACTCTAGATCTAAATCCTTAATTTCAGACCATAAAACTACAAGATCACTTCATGAACTGCTATCTTCACAGGCCACTGACCGTTTAAGGCACTTCTTAAGTAAATCTAAATCTAGATCTAGATTTAAATCAATACAGTCACAGCGCCAAGATATATAGATCTAGATATCTAGGTATACAGAAAAATAAGTTATTTTCAGGTGAGGATCTAATATCTAGAACATAGATTAGATATCTATACTATAGACTAGACTCTAGATTCTAAGTCTACACCTGCCAAATAATGTCTCCTTTCATTCACTGATTTATTATGGTCTAAACTTGAACTTCAACAAACCTTTAAGAAAAAGTAACAATCTATGAGCAATCATCTGACGGCCCTCAAGCTGATTCTAATAACTATTACAACGGTAAATTAATCTCTGAGTACACTCTATCCTTTTCATCACGCTTCTGGTCTATTCAATCGTGTTTCTTGTCTAAGAAAATCTCAACATTCACTTGAACTTTATTGGAAGAACACGGACCGATCGGCACAATCGAGAATAAAACATTGCGGATATAATTGCAAAATAGCCTCTTTAGTATGAAACTCTGGAATTTTTATTCATGGCCGACCGACATTACTTAAATACTTATGAACAACGATTCCCCAACACATATACGACACATACCTTGAGTTGAGTGGTGATCTCCTTATCCACTCGGTCGAGGCTCAACTCGGCCAAATCGTCGGAAAGCAATTTGACCGCCGACATTTTGCTTTATTTTACTCTAATGGGCACTTTCTGCCCTCATCAAGTCATTACCCACCACCTGTTTCACACCACTGACGAAAACACGAACACTGCGCGAAACTTTCTCAAGTGAGCAACATGGTGTTCGAGCTCAGCGCCCTGCCCATACAAAATTAGCTTCTCTTGACAACAACATAGGCCACCATGTTTCTCGGGGGTGATCTCGCAAACTTACGCGATATCTCGCCTTTCCCGCGTTGCTTCAAATACCGTTCTCGGAACTCGGAACATTGAGCAAAGGATTTAGGGCACCGGTGCGAGGCTGAGAGTGAGAGGGGGGCGGGCCTATGGCTGCAAGAAATGATATTCCGATATTTCTGTAACCTTATAAATAGTGAAAGACACCCAAAACTTCTTCAATTTTTTTTCAAGTACAACAATATCAATGAGATGGAATTTCTAGTTCGTCTACAATTGAGATAGAATTAATTAGTTTGTTGAGCTTTGCGAACACCAAGCAAAAGACGCACAGTTGAGACAGACAAGGACCCCAAGGAAGAGATCGAGGAACTATTTTACAAGAGAGCTATACCTTTCAGCCGACGAACTGAAAAAAGTGAAAGAAAAAAGTATGTGAATTTTTTCATTTTATTCTGTTTATTTT
>NW_004797456.1:1083275-1120828 GCF_000002075.1 Aplysia californica | reverse complement strand
CCCCATTAATTGCCCCCTTCTTTGGGCTCCTGACTCTTTTTGCAACCTTTGTACTGTTACTCCTTGACTCCTCTCTTACTGCTGTCTTTCAGCCACACTCCTGATATTCTGGTAGGAATGATCTACACCTAGCCTTCTCGGGCAAGGCGAAAAATCTTCGAGGTCCCGTGTGCAAGTTGCGCACGTTAAGATCCCTTGGTGGTCCAAAATCGATAAGACCAGAGAGTTTACAGTAATTAATAAGAGTAGGCTTCAATCGCCACCAGGGCAAAATTAAAATTTCCTACCAACTGAAAGTGTTTATTTTGTCCAGCGCGCTCATATGATCTTTTTTTATTTGTTTGTTGGGTTTGTTTTGTTTGGGGTTTTTTTTGGGGGGGGGGTCGATTTTTTTTTTTTAACTCGAAGGATATGATAGTGGTAGAAATATCTCAAATGGACTTTTAACGTCGATTTTAAGTTTAACCCTTACGATTTGTTGAAATGTTTTGTTTACATTAAAATGAGATTGAGTATTTGTTCTCAGACATGATACAAAAAGTGTTGCGAAGTATTGTATTTTCACAAATGATCATGGAAGAGGGGGATTCCTTTAAAAAAAAATTAAGTTTAAGAGTAACACTATGATTTGTAGGGCATCGTGGTGAAATCACGTGCTCGTCAAAATAATAAATATTTCCTTGCAGATTTTGCTGAAATACGTTGATTAAAGGCACAACAAATGTAAATTTACTGTTTCTAAAGACTTTCAAACTTTGGTAGTCATCATATTATTTATTATACTTTATAGTCTCCATTTTCCCGTTAATTTTTCCTCTGACTCTAGGAGACCCTCCCCTTCTTGAGTTTCAAAGTTCTCGATTTCTATGCAAGATACATGTAGATGGGAATTTTTTTCACCAAAAACAAGACAAATGTACAGCTTTAAGACCCCCGTGGGAGTCGCGTGAATGTGTTTCTTTCATCGCAGCCTATTCTTGTACTGGTATCGTTCACATGTTTTCGGTGCAATAACGCGCGATGAGTGTGCGTTTTTGCGCGCAATTGGGCTACACCTCAGGCTTTCTCTTGGGCTACCAAACCATAGATATAAACCACTACTCTCTATTCACATAAAGGAATACCGCGTTAGAGATCTAAATTATAGCGCAATTTTCCACCTTCTTTGGGCTCCTGACTCTTTTTGCAACCTTTGTACTGTTACTCCTTGACTCCTTCTTACTGCTGTCTTTCAGCCACACTCCTGATATTCTGGTAGGAATGATCTACACCTAGCCTTCTCGGGCAAGGGCGAAAAATCCCAGAGGGCCCGAGTGCAAGTTGCGCACATTAAAGATCCCTTGGTGGCCTATAATCGATGAGAGTATGCTTCGGCCGCCACCAGGGCAAAGTTCAAAATCTCCTATAAACTGAAAAAGTTTAATGTGTCCCGCGCGCTCATAAAACCGTATGCGCAGTTGCAAGCGCTGTGAAACACTTACCAAAAAAGAAACAACACCTGAGGTCTCACGCCATAGGACCAACCACACCACCGCAGTTCGGCGATGACTACCTTTATGGGGCTTCTCTCAACTCAATAGCTCAAATAAAGATGGGATTTTAAAAAATACAAGACAACAACAACAAAAACAACAGAAACACACACACACACACACACACACACACACACACACACACACACACACACACAACTGAGCTTCACTAGGCTACTTGGAACTTGGGCGGGGGCTCTCGTGGCCTTGAGGTTAGGGTGTTCGTTCGCCTCTCTTTCAATATTGTATAGGTCCCGGGTTCGAATCCGGATGGCCACGGAAAATTTCCTTCTCCAAAATGTTCTCCTTTCCTGCTCTTTAATCATGTTCTGTCGTCTGCTTTCGTCTCCACGTTCTACCCCCCCCCCCCCCCTCCCCATTAATTGCCCCCTCCTGTGGGCTCCTGACTCTTTCTGCAACCTTTGTACTGCTACTCTTTGGCTCCATCTCTTACTGCTGTCTTTCAGTCACACCCCTGATCTTCAGGTAGGAAAGATCTACACTTACCCTTCTCGGACAAGGCGAAAAATCTTCGAGGTCCCGTGTGCAAGTTGCGCACGTTAAGATCCCTTGGTGGTCCAAAATCGATAAGACCAGAGAGTTTACAGTAATTAATAAGAGTAGGCTTCAATCGCCACCAGGGCAAAATTAAAATTTCCTACCAACTGAAAGTGTTTATTTTGTCCAGCGCGCTCATATGATCTTTTTTTATTTGTTTGTTGGGTTTGTTTTGTTTGGGGTTTTTTTTGGGGGGGGGGTCGATTTTTTTTTTTTAACTCGAAGGATATGATAGTGGTAGAAATATCTCAAATGGACTTTTAACGTCGATTTTAAGTTTAACCCTTACGATTTGTTGAAATGTTTTGTTTACATTAAAATGAGATTGAGTATTTGTTCTCAGACATGATACAAAAAGTGTTGCGAAGTATTGTATTTTCACAAATGATCATGGAAGAGGGGGATTCCTTTAAAAAAAAATTAAGTTTAAGAGTAACACTATGATTTGTAGGGCATCGTGGTGAAATCACGTGCTCGTCAAAATAATAAATATTTCCTTGCAGATTTTGCTGAAATACGTTGATTAAAGGCACAACAAATGTAAATTTACTGTTTCTAAAGACTTTCAAACTTTGGTAGTCATCATATTATTTATTATACTTTATAGTCTCCATTTTCCCGTTAATTTTTCCTCTGACTCTAGGAGACCCTCCCCTTCTTGAGTTTCAAAGTTCTCGATTTCTATGCAAGATACATGTAGATGGGAATTTTTTTCACCAAAAACAAGACAAATGTACAGCTTTAAGACCCCCCCCCCCCCCAACAAAAAAAAAGGAAAATTGACGATCGCCTGATTCCCATGCGTTGTGACAGAAGACAGCTCTTTTTTTTTGGGGGGGGGGGGGGTAAATGTTTTACGGCGCTCGCAACTGCATAAGGTATTATAAGCGCCGGGGACACATTTAACATTTTCTGTTTGGTAGGAATTGATAATAATTTTGAATTTTGCCCGGATGGTGCCCGAAGCCTGCTCTAGTAATCAATCTTTGGACCACCAAGGGATCTTTAACGTGCGAAACTTGTACAAGGGACCTCCCAGATTTTTCGCCCTTATTCGAGAAGGCTAGATATTACCAGCCACTGCCATAAAATAAAGTGCATGGCTGAAAGACAGCTGTGCGAAGGAGCCAAGAAGTAGAGTAAAAAGAGTCATGAGCCAGAGGAGGGGGCAAAGGGAGATGGGGGTGGGGGTGGGGGTAGAAAGTGGGATCTAAAGCAGACGACAGAATATATATAGAGATCAGGAAAGGAGGTGAAAGGAGAACATTATTATAGATGAAAATTGTCCGTCGTTTTCAGGTTTCGAACCTGGGACCTATTGAATGAAAGGCGAACATCGCAACCTCTTACTCTTGGCCATGAAAACCCCCCTGACGACAGCTCTGTCTACCATTATAATTCGAGATGCACAAGTGAAATCAGCATAACTTGAAAGCAGGCTTAGTTTCTGGCAGTACGTACCTCTATAAATACATTATTGATGGCCATGTACGTACTGTATTCATGTGACAGCTAAAAAAGATATGTTTCGATTTTTGTTTGTTTAACTAACCGGGGGGGGGGGGGGATGAAATATGTACCACCCCTTCCTAAATACATAAATGCATATATATATATATATATATATATATACTATTATAAAGTAATGTGCTCATTCAAACAAGAACTGCGCTGACTGAAACACATCTATCTGACAACTAGAATTGACCTGAATCCAGGCTTCCTTAGGTGTGCAGGACTCAGTAAGACTAAGAGCAATAGTTGCGCTGAAACGCGGTGTAGCCGATGTATTGTCAAATCACTGAATACATGTACCACTTTAGCTGTTTTCTAATAACATTGCCTATTATGCATTTATAAAAGAAGTAGAAGGTGAAAAAGGCAATATTGCTGGAGGTCAGGCATGAAAAACATGGCTTGATGAATTTGAGAATGCTCTTGCATTGTACGAATTCAATCTTTCAACTTGAAGGACGACAAGTGTTGTTGGTTTTTTCCTCCCCGTGTCACCTCTCGGTGTAAAAGTAAAAGCGGTGAGAAGCTAAGGTCGCTTTTGAGCACAATGGGGCTATTCAGAAAAATGCTGTTTTGAGAAAATCGAAGGTAAAGTTTTTGCCCCTTGTCCAGTTTCTTTCAAAGTCAAGGAGAGTTTTCTCTATAGCCAAACAAATATACACACCAATGAAACCAAGCTTCTCTTATAGTTATAGGTAGGACAATGATTTCTGGAAACCCCCGAAATCTGGGTTAGCCCGATATATGATATATATATATATACTATACCGGTATAATTGCGCACGAGGGCGTGTATGTTTGTGTCGCGCACTTGCACAGGTGTCGCTCATGTGCATGTTGATATGTGTTGCTATAAGCCTATAGTAGATATTGACAAAAGGTGACCCTTTTGTGCTTGCTTGCAGCTATCTCAAGAAAAAGGCTTACAGAGTTACCAGCAGATTTTTCGACACATACATTTATGTACACAGTACCATCAACCTGAGTAACGAGCACAAGGACAAGGGGGGACAGGGGTATTATTTAACATGTAAAGGAATCGATAGCTTTGTTACCTCCCTTTTGCTTTTCCTCTCTGGGTGGAAACTAGATTCTATTATAATATTATATACCACACATTTTACCCTGCGTGCTCACAGTGACTGCCTGCTGTTTATCTTCTCGAGTACATCAGAGGGTTACCCGACAGCGGGGTTTTAATCTATGGGGTAACTAACTGTTACGTTTACATTTTCCCTTGTCTGTTCCTTTTCTTAGATATTTGTAGTACTGATGATAACTTCAGTTGTGGTAGGGTAATGTGATTTAGCAGGTGTACCCCTTTGTGATTGTTACTCAAGGACATGACACTGGTACATAGAGCTCAGAGCTTTATGCCCTTATCCAAGAAGATCTTGGAACAAAAGTAAAAGCACATGTCATAATAACTGGACTAATTTGGTATTGGCTACTGGAGTAATATTTCTGTTTTGTTTTATAGCAAAGAGAACTGCAGTAATAGTTACATTGCGCCCACTGAGGACAAAACTTACAAAGTAGCTGTAGCCTAATTCATTATTTTGATCAAAGAACGTACATAAGAGTTCAAATTCGAAGGGATCCGATCGGGGCTATTCTGAATCAGAATCACTGACCAGTATAAACATCTATAGAAGTACATCTATAACCAGGTGGTAGGACTTGTTCGATCAAAGCCAGTTACACGCAAAACGTCACAAATATTAGGGTGGATCTATGAGTATGTGTATGTGTGCGCATGTGTTATGGCAAGACAGAGAGAGAGAGAGAGAGAGAGAGAGAGAGAGAGAGAGAGAGAGAGAGAGAGAGAGAGGATGAAGGGAAGAAAGAGGAGGGGGAGAAGGAAGGGTAAGTGAGTTCATACATACAGTTTGTCACTAATGAATGTGAACACACACTTTTTGCGGTAAAGCACATAGATCACTCTTGCAGAGAAAATGCTCTACAAAATGTGTCCACTTTTATTGTTATCATTAAAATCAAAACTACATAAAGACCAGTACGCAACCTCAGTGCTTTCTTGTCGTATTTCCATTTTTAACAGCGAAAACGTGACATTTTCTTTAGCTCACTTTGTTATGAACTGTTTTCACTGTTATTAAAAATGGAGATACAACAAGAAAGCACTGGGGTCGCGAGTCTTCATTGACCGCTTCTAAAAAGGAAAGAAAGTACAAGTACTGGTATACCAGTAAATGATGCAAACAAATAAAAATTACACAGACAAAAATTTCCAGTCTTTTAATCACAGTAATCACAAATTTGAACTAGAATTGAAAAATTATTTCATATGACATGAAAAATGTAGCAAACCTTTCACTCATATCCTCAGACACTGGCACACACCAGAAAACAACAACAACAACAAAACTACAACATCACAAAGGGTTTTCAAAACTAAAATCTTCATAATACACATTGTTTTTCCTCCACTTGTAGCTTTTCTCATATGTCTTTGGGTCCTCGCCAATGGGTAAGTCTGGCTTGTAATTGGGCAATAGACCTGAAACAAAACAAATTCACAGAGCTCTTTGAGTTACAGGAAAGTTCTGTAAATAAGGCAGCAAGGCAGAATCATTCACTTTACTGTTTACTCTCTATGTTAAAACATTAATGCGATCCATCAGAGTAGTCTTACTAATGCAGATGAAGTCAGAACAGAGTGAATGAAAACCTTTATAGCATAGACTCAAGTTGATCAATAAAACAAGGTGACTTTCACATCAGACAGTAAAATTATAAATTTAGCTGGGGAACACAATTAATAACAAGATGTGTATGTGTGTGCATATGTACTAAGTGTGTTTAATTCGCAAACACAGAAGGTCTCATGTATCCTATTCTGACTTTCTAATAAATTCTAAATACAATTTTAAGCGACAAACATCACCATGTCTCACTGGTCTCTTCCATCACATTTGCTTCATTGAGAATTTCTAAAAAATATGATAGGGACTTTAATTCCAAACTTGTACATGTTTACTAGAGGTACAGTAAACTCTACAATACCCCTTTTTCATAGCCATCATGAACAATATTAGACCTATACCATTACAACAAGAAACAAGAAAAACACATGTTTATTAAAGAAACACTGAAAACGAAACAATTTAACTAATAAATATACCTGAAAATCTAATTTGCTATACGTGCCTTTTGCTTTGTGTGTGTTCGCTATGTGCATGCTTGACTGTATACATTTCACAAACCTGCAGAATACGACTGATAGAGTAATCTTTCGAGTTTCCACTGCATTGTGTGGCACATTCCAGTGACATGTTTTGGTAAAATTCGTCCATCAGGCGAAATAAATTGATGCAGTATCAGGACATCCTGCAAAACATGAATACAATAATGCAAATAAATTTAACTTTTCCTATGCAATTAATTTTGAGACTTTAAGAATAGCTCTAAAAATACTACATGTACAAGCGAATTTATGTCAACATCACGGGTAGAGATTGCTTTTTTTTCCATTGGGTGATCAGTGTTAGTAATACACAATTAGTGACAATTTAAACGACCGTGGAGGCTAGTGGTCTATTTTGGTAACGTATGAAAACATTCTCCAACAGGTACATGTACCTATATCTCCAACAGTACCAAACAAAGTGACAATGTACATCACCCTCACATATCCATCATTTTACTCTATTTTTTTAGCATCTTACAGTACTCTTTCACTACACTACAGCCATCCTCTCTCTTTAAACCCATGAAATGAAAAATCCAACAAACATATTTAGTCTAGAATCTAAAATGAGTGAACACACAACAAAATAAGAGTTGGATATCAAGGAAACAACAATGAATAAAAGAGATAATGTACAGTGAACTATCTATAGTTTATAGCGTGTTCAATAACAAAACGTCAAATCTTATGCCAGAGTCAAACCCATAAAAAATCCCGCAAGAAAACTTCTCGCTCTTTCACCTTAAATCTGCTGTAACATTAAAAAATGTGTTTCACTAACTGCTCATGTAAGTAAAGTTTAAAATTCTAGCTTATTTGGAAAAAAAAAATACCCACAGTTGAAAATATCCAAGACAGCCGGACTTTGTTGTGGAGTAAATTTGTTTTCTTAGACAGGTGGATGTTTTGGGCAGGATAGATGAAAATGAAGAATTCATTGTTCATTGTTTCAAAAGCAACCTCCCGGCATTCCGGACATGAAGAAAACAAACAATTCCCTTTCTAAAACTGTAGGTAGTTGCAGGCTTAGGCCTGCTATAAAGCTCACAATAACGATAATTTATTTACCTTTGAAGGGGGGGGGGGGTTGAAAGGGAAGTTTGACGTTGTGTGCGTCTGTCGAGTGTCGGCATTATTGCACGTCTCAGTCTGTCTGTCTGTGTGTATGTGTCCGTCTATGTGTTTCTGTCGGTGTGTGTCCACTTCTGTGTGTCTGTTGATATTTATTTGTCTGTTTATAAAATATAAGGATATGTAGCAGTATCTGTCTGTCTGTATATAATGTATCTCAGAATATATCCACCAATGTAGATTTGTGAGTTTTTAAAAACAAGTGCCAGAGAGGAGGGGATAACAATAATGACAGGTGCATGGATCATGACAGTTCTTCCACATCATAAGGGGCTGATATATATATATAATTTATGTCAACACTTTGTGCAATGTGATATTTGCATACAGTCCTGGTTGATAAAATATAGTGGTCTCATTCTCCTCTTGGGCAATGTCATTATATATAATTATTTATAGTAAAACCGAATGGGAAAGGAGGGAGCAGGGAGTTGGAAGTGGTCATATGTACAGGTGGTTGTCTTGGACAGGTGGCTGTAAGAATAAATTCGACTGTAAACATCTTTCCGATATTTGACATAGATCTAGAACTGGTTGGTGAAAAGTTGGGGGGGGGGGGGGGGGGGGGGGGTGGAGGACTGAAATGTTTTTTGATTGGTCACTGGAAACGCATCTCTGAGAGGTTTCTGACTGGTGTTTGGGTGACCGGGTGTAACGTTTAGTATTGTTTAGTTAGACCTAGGCTTTGATGTGCAACACGCGTGAATGCAGTAAAACATTAGACAGGCCTCTATTCTATAGGATTAAAGATTAGTCAAGTAAGCCTAATCAGCTGCGCTCGAAGAACTTATAGCTTACTTGTTCAACGAATCACAAGAGAAATGTTTCTCTGAATGTAAAAATCTATGATTCTTATGTCGTTCATGAATTTACGGTCGGGGGTGGTCGTTTGTAAAGCCAAGTGGCTGCTCCGTCGTCTCTATGACTATCACCAACAATTTCCTCTACGGCTATCTGTTCCCGACATTCTATGGCGCATATCATTACATTGAGTTTGTCTTTCTGCCACCCCCCACCCATTCAACGCCTTTGTATTCTTAACTGTCCTCAGAGAAATTCACGCGCGCAACCCGTAACTTGCGCACGCAACTTTTGCCCGGCATTTTCGTGAATTAACCAATTTTCCCACAAAAGTTGGAAAAATAATAATCAAATTTGGTTAAAAATAACCAAAACTTTCTTCCACGACTAAAAATAACGACGCAAAGGGGGGAAAACTTGTACCTGAAATAGCTCTACCACTTCCTTTGCACTACAGGGTGCCCATTGCGGATGGGATCGGGTCGCGTCAGGTCGGGTCGGAATGATCGCCTGACTCGTCGCCTGAAAGCAACGCGTTTGTTTTTGAGGCAGCGTGTCGGGCGCGATCGATTTGTGCCACGACAGCCGCTTTGCCCCTTGGACTGAATCATCTAGCTAGATCTAGATCTAGATAAATCAATCGTCTGATTACTTTGCTTGCTTGGTTCCATAGCACCAGGTAGATAGATCTAGTATAAAAATTTGTGAAAGACTTTAAATCTTAGGCTAGGAGGGTAGATCCAGATCTAGACATGGATCGATTCATCCAGAAAACCCCCCAATGTAATATTACATTTTTGTAAGGTGAAAAAATAGCAAGAAAAATAATTTATGACAACATATCGTTTTTTTA
Source organism: Aplysia californica (assembly GCF_000002075.1). NCBI lineage: Eukaryota > Metazoa > Mollusca > Gastropoda > Aplysiida > Aplysiidae > Aplysia > Aplysia californica. The sequence goes on along the minus strand of NW_004797456.1, from coordinate 1,111,227 downwards.
AATAACACATAAAAAAGAGTAACTTTACTATACAATTCACTTAGAGCAGTAAGCACGGCATTGTGGAAATGCAGTAGGTCCTCGAGCAGCAAGCACCGATATGCCATCTCACACTTTATACACTAGTAGACATCTAGGCTACATGACATGTATATCTAGTCTAATTTTGATTAAACCAGTGCGGTAAAAGTGGTAAAATGACACAGTAAGTTTTTCCGGAAAAGTTCTGCTTGTACCGTATTTAATTATTATGTCACACATGTGTATGCATGTTTTTCATGAACACTATCATGTAAAAGTAAAGCGCCGCATAGAACAATGATTGTACTCAAGATTTGCGCAATATAATGGTCAATTATTTTAAAGAAGCGAATAATGTTATATTACGGGATTTTTTTTGGGGGGGGGGTAAGAAAAGTGTAAAGGGGGGAGGGGGCAAAAAGTAAAAAAAAAAAAGGTGTAAGATCATATTTGAACAGCCCCAAAACCATGCTGGTCACACCTGCCCAAGGTCAGCGAGAGTTTAAGGACCTGACGCATGTGTCAGGGGACAAACAGTTTTTGTACACCGTGCACATGCAGTTTTTTTGTTTTTTGGGTTTTTTTTGTAGACATTCACATAAAATCTAACTTTTGATTTTGATCTAACAAATCTCATGTTGATTACTTTGATTGCAAAGAGCATACCAACAATGTATTCCAATAATTCCATGACAATTTTCAGCTATACACACATCTTGCAACTTTTGCTATTTTCAAAAGCAACTTTCTCTGAGGACAGTCGGGGAATCCTTCACAAAACAGTCACGTGTCGTCACATTATTGGCCAAAGTGACCCCCACCCCAAAGGGAGGTCACTAGAATATCAAGGCAAAGAAATGACAGTGTCCCTTCCTCCCTTTGCAAAGGTTCATGTAAACGCACGCTCCGTATGAACACACGCTCAGGAGCCCTCCCGAGCATCGTGCCTTTAGGCGGAGACGACTGTTTTAGATATGACCCCGAAAGTAGTCTACTCTAAGGTTAATTATATAAAGGACAAGAAAAAAAAGAAATGGGATTAGAAAGTAGAATTATGAAGCTAAACTGAAATACCTTGATGTATGGAGAGAAACAGGAATCTTAAAGCTGGGGATAATTAAAAAAAGAGTACATTTAAGTTACGTGGAAATTTACCCTGTATGTTAATTTGTCTTGAAATTCACATAATGGGCAACCTGTGGCAGCTTGGATTTTACGAACTGGAGATTTCACTTCTGATTCCAAGGGCTTTCCTTCTATCTGAAAAACAAGGAAAAGAGGATTTATGCAAGAGTAGAAGTAGACCCTTACCTTGCTGTTACATTTATACTTTTGCTTGACTGCTAAATCATTTTGTACAGTTTTTCCATTTCTTGTTCATTGATAAAAGCAGAGAGAGATAAGTGAGCCTCATATACTCATACATTTTCATTAATCATCCAGTTAAAAATGGTGGGTAAAAAAAAAGCGGTCGATAAAGAAAGTTACAAAATTGTAGAGAAAATCTTCATCATCTGACACAGTTGCATTAACTACATAAAGAATGGTGGGAGTTCAGCAGTGTGGAGAACATAGAAAAATAAATCTTCTTTATTGTCAAAATGATTGTTGCATAACTCTCAAAGTTGACAATTATGCTCATTATGATTTGCTTGCAGAGATTAATATTGAACTGGGAGTTGAGAGTCAGGCTTCACAAGAACCAAAATACAAACTATATGAAATCTCCTTGAAACTTACAATGAAACCCTTGAAAAATACCAAAGTTAACCAAAAAGGGGGCTTAAAATCAACATTAGGATTTCCACATTTCACCACATACATCAACACTTAATGTGAGCCCCATAATTTTCCGAAGCCTATCAATTATCGTATAAACATAATTGATAAATTGATAAAAAGCAAACAAAAGTCTAAAGGTCCTTGTCTGTAACGAAAACTGTTAATAAAAAGAAACACCATAACCTAACATTGAACTGACACTTGCTACAGCTGAAACTGAAATGGTATGAGCTCAATCCTCATTTAAGCCACAAGATTTCTGTCAGCTCTCTAACTTTGATGTATATGGATAGAGGGTACTTATATAATAGTTACGTCACCATTGTCATTGTGTGAAGGACCGACATCCCTGCACAAGGGGCATCCCCATAAGCGCTCCGTCCCCTGAAGAAGCACATCTCGAAGTGTGTAGATGCTGACGGTTCCAAGCAATGGTTGATTCCATAGCCTTCTGCTCATCCCACTAAGTCTTGAACTTCTGCAGGCGCCCCATCCAATTCCAAGCTCACAAAGTCGCTCAAGATGATGGTATCCCGACTCTTTTCGTTCTTTTTCTCGCTTTTCCCTGACTGAACGTACAATTTCAGGTTTGTCAGGGCACAGCTTCCCTTTAGGTTTCGCTTTCCCAGCGAGCTCATCAGCCAGCTCATTGCCCTTGACTCCAGCATGGCCCGGGTGAAGATCCACGGGATCGTTTTCAGTGTTGTCTTCTTCAGGAGCTCTGTCCATTCAGCTCTAAGGTTCCCACTTTCAATCTTCTTCAGAGTGCTCTGAGAGTCTGTGACAAAGATCACATGTGCTTGTCGAGTTGTTGTGACCCATTTGAAAGCCTGAGTGATTGCCTCTATCTCCATTCTCATGCTTAATTTATAGTCATATCATATGCTCTCTGTTGTTCCTGCACCAATCTGCCACCCATTCTTGCTGAGAAACCCCATCCAGGTTTTCCCCCTCATTTAACAGATCTATCCGTGTATACAACCACATGTCCGTGCCGTGAGTTTTCTTCAATCAGTTGTCGTATCTCAGTATCTGTCGCCCCCTGCGGCCACTCTCTACATACATTCTCTGTTCAGCGTAATCACTACCTTCCCAAAATCTCCCTGCTGTCTCTCATTCATCTTTATCCATTCTTCACCCCGCTTTATATCTTCCAGTGGGCAGACTTCCTTGATGGTGTTTTCAGCCTCAGCCATCCAAGAAGCTGCTCGTTTTAGGCGATTTCCCTTGATTGCTCCAATGGCTTTGTGAAGTGGGTGTTGCTTATCAGCCTCCACCCTCATGTATGCCCTCACCTGAGCCACTTTGTGTCTGTTTTCCACTGACATGAGGCTCTAAACATGCCTTAAATAGATAATTGGTATCCCTGGTGCAGCCTAGTATGATGCGCATGGTTTCATTTTGAACTCGATCCAACTTGTCCAGTTGGGTTTTAGTCAAGGTCAATACTCCGAGCCCATTAAGACCAGCTGCTGATGCATAAGAAGCAGTAGCCTTTGTTCCATTTCTGAAGCCGCCATGATCTTCACTGCATTTAAGCCCTTCTTTGCCCTTTCCACAACACCATCTATGTGATCTTTGAAGGTTAGACAGCGATCGAAAACCACTCCCAGATACCGCATCTTCTGACATCTTTGAATATTCTGTCCATTTACCGTCAGCTCTGGGACATCTGTCTTTACTATTCGATTTTTCAAAGAGCACCACAGTGCTGCGGCCTTCTGAGGCCACGCCAACAGTGATTTAGAAGTGGCTCCAACATAATTTTTTAACCCACCTTAATTTACTAGTAAGGTAACTGGCAAATAAATTGCTTCAAAACCTGGTGTAAGTAAGGAGAATGGGAAAGAGATGTATATGTACCCCAACCTCCCCAACAGCCTTTTACTTCTCAGTGTTGAAATATCTAATCTTTGTATTTTTAAGTTTACTTACTCATAGTTTTCACAATCAAAGATTATCAGTGTAGTGTCAGATATGATCATCATCATCCGGTGCCTTGCCGACTGGCGTGGGCGATCATGGACCTCCACTTCACTCTGTCTAGCGTAGCAGCAATGGTGTCTGTTGTTCTTGCTGCTCCTAGCCATGTTGTCGTTTTGTCCAGTATTTTTTCCCTCTGTCTGCCTCTGCCCCTCTTTCCATCAAACTTGCCTGTTGTTATAATATTTTCCAATGTTTCTTTCCACATTGTGAGTCCACAGAAATTTGCCTGTCGCTTTCTTATATTCGTCATAAACTGTCCTCTGCAATTTGCTTCAACCAAGACTTCTTCATTTGTTTTTCTAACTGTCCATGAGACACGTAGCATGCGTCTTATGAACCACAACTCCTGTCGCCACAATTGTTCTTTCCAGCTGTTCATTGATTGTTCATGCTTCGCACACGTATAATAGGATTGGCTCGATATAACTTTTCAGTACCTTTTTTCTCGTTTCCAGTGACAGATTGATGTTTGTGAGTATCTGTTTCACTTTGTGGAAGGTTGCTTTTGCTTGGCAAATGCGGCTTTTAATTTCGGTGTGACATCTCCCATCTGATGATATAATGGTCCCCAAATATTTAAAATGTTGCACTTGCTTGAGGGAGGTATAATTGATGTTGATATTGCATGTTGGGGTTGGAGTTTTTCTGCTTATCACCATTGTTTCGGTTTTCTTGATGTTTTGGCTTAAGCCCATGTTGTCACTCTCTTGTACGATGACATTTAAAAGATTCCGTAGGTGTTCTTCATCTTCTGCTATTAGGACAGTGTCGTCAGCATATCTTAGATTGTTTATATTATGTCCCCCTATCGAGATACCTGGCATTTCTTCTATGGGTCTCCTGATATTTTCACTATACAGGAGAACAAGTCTGAAGAAAGTACACATCCCTGTCTGACTCCTCTTTTAATCTGTATGTATTTGCTGACGTCGTTTTCTATTCTCATTGCAGCAGTTCGATCCCAGTACATGTTCTTGATCATGCTTAAGTCCTTCCTGTCAATATTGAGGACGTCCAGCATGTCGATGATCTTGTCAGATATGATAAGAACATTAATATTGCCTTTGACAAAGCGGAAATGGGACCCAATTTTAAGAGCGGAACAAAGAAAAGAAGTTATATATAGGGATGTCATAATAGCAAATAAGCACTAGCTAAAACTTGTGAAAAGTATAGTAATCTGCACTTACCACTGTTTTGTTATCTTCAGTAGTGACTTCCACTGTGGAAGAAGCACAGGTAAAAAGATGGCTTTAAGTTTATTATAACATCCAAAGTGTCTTAGTGTTTACCCAAATATGATACTTAAATCAACATGACTAGTATTCATTCAGTAATTTCAAAGTGATTTAAGCCAAAACTAGAAAAATGGAGACAGTACAAATTATACATAATAGAAGCTCGTGAACTGAATATTATATAGTATCTGATCATTAAAAACTAAGTAATAAAATCATCAGATAATCATTCATGAAGATTCACAGAATGAAAAATGACTGCACCTCTATTCTCTCACTCTGACTGTCTTTCAATAAATTCAAAAGACCGAAGTGTGAGAAGAAAAATGTAAAAAAAGAACTAGGCTAGAATATAATACAGTGGAACTTGGATTCAACGATAGCTCGAATTCAACTAAAGGAGTTGGATTCCCTGGGGTTTTTTTAAATTAAAAAAAATCAATAAAAATAGCTCGGATTCAACGAACACATATGAGCAAGCTTGGATTCAACAAAGTCGCTTGGAGGGTGAAGAGCCAGCCCCCCCCCCCCCCCCCCCCCCCCCCGTTGTCACAGCTTAGCTCATTTTTCTCCCGCAACGAACCTATCTATTCCTGAAAACCATCAATGGCACCTGCAATGTGAACCACTATTTGCTTCTATAGCCTGATATTTATATCTTGTGCGACCTACTAGCAGCCTTCTTTCATACCAATATGAGCGTTATTAGCATACACACATGTCTAAGCATGTGTCAGAGTCGGACGGCTGGCCAGCACATGTGTGACGAGTGACTGTGTGTGCATGTATGTGTCTTGGAAGGGAGGTGGGCATAAGCGGACCGAGCGTGGAATATCAGTAGAGATAGAGATACAAACATGTCACAGTTATTATTTCCCCCGGCTACTGATGGATATTACAGTGATAAGCTAGTATTGACATAGATCTTTTTTTTTTTTTAGTTTAGTAGAGGTTTTACGGCGCTCGCAACAGCATAAGGTCATATGAGCCGACTAGATCTAGAAATCTAATCTAGTACGTGCGCAAGAATATAATGATATTGATGTAAACATAGTGGCCGTCTGCTAATGTTCAAAGAAGCCAAGAAGGGACTTTTGAGAGGGATATGTAAAAGATAGATCTAATCTACGTGAGTCTGATACTGTGATAGGCCAGTAGTGTTTTGATTTGGTTGGGTAGGGCAATAATATTACGAAGTGACTATTCGGACTCGAGTCCGAATAGATAAAAATTATATTCGGACTCTGAATTGAGTCCAGCATGACATCCCTTCCGACTTCCGACCCTTGTTCCTAAATATTTCCAGCATTTCTGAAATTTTTTGGGATTATAATGATTAATTGAGATGTGAGCTTTAATATCCAGTTACTAGATCTAGATCTATCTAAACTGGCCCTCCCTGGATCATTAGTTTGAACAGAACAACTAAGCTGAGCTGACCTTGCTGGTACTGATGGGCAGATATCGATACTAAGATACCTATAGGTATTGGTATCGGTATGGATACCTGTCCTAAACATCGATACCTGTGTGTTATTTATCCCAGGGTTGCCAGAGCTAGTGACTTGGGCCTTGAGAATTTTTTGTTTAACAAAACTGATGAGCTTTTTAAATGAATCTAGAGATTTTAAAACAAAAATAGTGAAGTTTTTCATGAAATCTATCTAGTGATTTTGCTAAATCCTCACTGACAACCCTGATTTATCCTCATTATTGTAATTTTCTTTATTTTTCCTTCTTCTCTCTTTGGCTCCCATGCTCACTCTCCGCCTGTCTGTCTGTCTGTCTATCTATCTCTTTCTCTCTGTCTCGTTCTCTACGATGGCCTTCTCTGTCTGTCAATCTCTCTGCCTCCCCCCGCCCCCCCTTCTCTCTCTCTCTTCCTCTCTCTCGTTATAAAAATTATAAAATTATTAATTAGCTATGAAGCTAGGGTGGAACTTGGATTCAACGAGGTCGCCGGGCCTGAGCTAAAATCTCGTTGAATCCGAGTGTTCGTTATAGCAAACATGAGGTTTTGTGTAGATAATTACAGGCACTGAGCAAGTAATGTATAAAGAGAAGTCACAAGTAGCGCCTGAAATGCCTGCATATTATCGTGTAAAAAAAAAGGCCGCCTCTGTCATCTTGATTGAGTGCCAAAAAGTTGTGTTGCTGTCTTGTAGATCCAATATGACAGACAAATGCAAAGAGCAGAACCTTGGACTCTACTCCACATTTGTGGATCTGACGAAAGCATTTGATACTGTCTGCCGCGCAGGGCTGTGGAAGATCATGGCAAAGTCCGGGAGCCCCACAAAGTTCATCGCGATGGTCCAATAATTCCACGATGGCATGACAGCAAGAGTGGAGGACGATGGCGTGTACTCCCAGCCCTTCCCCGATACTAATGGAGTGAAGCAGGGCTGCATGCTGGCCCCACTCTGTTCAGCATGATGTTCTCAGCTATGCTGACCGACGCCTACCACGATGGAGATATCGGTGTCGGTTTTCTTTACCGCACTGATGGAAAACTCTTCAACCTTCGGAGGCTGCGGGCGAGGACTAAAGTCCATGCAGGCATAGCCCGCAATTTCCTCTTTGCGGACAACTGCGCGCTTTAAGCCAGTACTCAGTCAGACATGCAAGGAAGCCTGGACCGTTTTTCTAAAGCCTGCGAAAATTTCGGCCTCATTATCTCCATAAAGAAGACCGAAGTACTGTACCAGCCAGCCCCATTGGCTCCTTACATAGAGCCCCATTGTACCATCTACGGCCAGAGACTGGCAGTGGCAGAAAAGTTTGTCTACCTTGCAGCACCCTCTCTTGTTCGGTCAATATCGATGAGAAAGTGGCCTACAGAACTGCCAGAGCTAGTTCAGTCTTCGGTAGATTGAAAAACAAAGTCTGGGAGCGAAGAGGACTGAGCCTTAACACCAAGCTCAAAGTGTATAAAGCAGTAGTTCTGCCATCCCTGCTCTACGCTTGCGAAACGTGGACAGTCTACAGCCGGCATGCCAAGCAGCTCAATGCCTTCCACATGAGATGCCTCAGGACCCTGCTTCGTATCAAGTGGCAAGACAGAGTCCCAGACACTGAGCTTCTACAGCGGGCCAAGATGGAGAGATACGCTATCCTACTGGGCTCTCAGCTCCGATGGGCCGGCCACGTTCACCGCATGGACGACTCTCGCCTCCCTAAGAGGCTATTCTATGAAGAACTGACCCTAGGCGGCCTAGGCAAATGTTCTCTCGGCAGACAAAAGAAATGCTTCAAAGATGCCCTGAAAGCATCCCTGAAGAGTTGTGACATTCCCCATACCACCTGGGAAGAAGCTGCTCGCGATCGCACAGTTTGGCACTCCTTATATATCTATACTACGAAATTTGCGGAAAAGGATGTGATTTCAGAGTCAGAGTCAAAGTGTTCGCTTTTAGTAGGCTACATTTGTAATGGAACGTTTGTTCACGGCACAGAATTCTACAATTTTTCTGTTATCACAGTGTAGAATTCTGTGGTTTAGGGTGAACGCGCACCGGGTGAGAATAGCCACAAGACTCGCCTGCACTATTCTCACTCCGGGTGAGACGGTGAGAATAGAGGTGGCCTTACAAATAATTTTTGTGAGTCTCAGTTCTAATAGATCTAGATCTAGAATCTAGATCTAGACCAAGAAGCTTTTTCATCCTACCTCTTTTAGCTGATATGCTAGCAGAAAGTGAGAAACTTTTGGCTGCAGGCCACCTTTGTCGCAAAGAACGGGTAATTGAAAGAACAAAGTTTGGAGACAACCTAAGTTTCATGGTCGCTGCCATCTTCGATAGAATTCTCAGGTTAAAAACTTGAATGGTGAATGGAGCAGATAATATTTAGGAATGACAAGCTTGAAATGTGAAACTTGTTGCAAATAAAATCTACAAGTTTAGTTAAACCCTAGTGTCTTGTTTGTATTTCAATATTTTTAATAGCCCAGAAGCTTTTATATATAAAAAAAAAAGCCCACAACAACTGAAGTAGATTGCTAAAATTATATTCTTTGTTCCGTCTCTTTTTTAAGGTCGGCGTAGTGCAGTGTTCAGATTTAGCAGGCATTTAAGTATAATAATAATATTTTACTATAATACTCAGAGACCTAGCAATGTCTCTGATATACTACAGCTTTTCCCATGAACACAAATAAACGCTAGTGTGTCAAGGTATAATATTATCCTTTGACTTTGGTGCTCTCACCGTAAGCGTATTAATACAACACACATACACAAGAGTAACAGAGTCAGAGAGAGAGAGAGAAAGAGAGAGAGAGAGAGAGAGAGAGAGAGAGAGAGAGAGAGAGAGAGAGAGAGAGAGAGAGAGAGAGAGAGAGAGAGAGAGAGAGAGAGAGAGAGAGATCGATGGAGCCATCAAATCAGGCAGAGAGAAAAGAGAGAGAGAGAGAGAGAGAGAGAGAGAGAGAGAGAGATCAAAGCAGACAGACAGACAGACACACACACACACACACACACACACACACACACACACACACACACACATACACACACACACACACACAAACAGTGCGAGTGAAATAAAAGAGAAGATGTGGGAACGAACGTCAAATATGAGACCCCTTTACTTTCGGAATTTGGTGAAAAGTTTAGATCTATTAAAAATATTATTATCAACCTTCACCAACACAGGCTCCAACAGCAAAATTTACGGTTCCATTCTTTTGAATGAATGAAAGTTGAACAATAATCTGGGAAACGTAACTTTCGTTTCCAAAGAACTCCGAAATGGTGTTTCTAAAAATATGAACTTTGTCAATGCTTTGAAAGTGCTTGTTTTACCATTTGCTTCGCTGAGCCAGTGTTTATTGTTTATGTTGTTCATGCTGCTATGTCCAGGTAGTTTGTGCATACGCGCCTGTGTCTTCGTTGTCTGACACCTCATTAATAAGGTGAGAAAGTTAATAAAATACCAACAAGGTAGATCTGGAGCTTGAAAAAAAAGGTACATTTTTAACTTAGGTTAGATCTAGATCTATATCTAGATCTAGATCTAGAATCTAGATATAGATCTATATGCACCCATCAATCAAACGCAGATGCATTGAATTAATTTGAATTGAGTTTGAGGGCTAAAATTTAGAATCTATAGATTTCTAGATCTAGATCTAGATATAGATCTAGATATAGATTCTAGATCTAGAAATCTAGATCTAGATTCTATATAAACTGCCATAATTTTGGCTGTAGAATACACGTATGTGTACTAGACTAAAACCCTTGAAAATCAATTGTTTTGAAGTACGCAGCGTTTGAAGTAAGGCGTAAGTGTTAGGCCACCTCTATTCTCACCCGGAGTGAGAATAGTGCAGGCGAGTCTTGTGGCTCTTCTCACCCGGTGCGCGTTCACCCTAAACCACAGAATTCTACACTGTGATAACAGAAAAATTGTAGAATTCTGTGCCGTGAACAAACGTTCCATTACAATTGTAGCCTACTAAAAGCGTACAATTTTGTCTGTGGGCAGGGGAGAGAGAGAGAGAAAGAGAGAGAGGAGTAGCGCGAGAATTTCCGGGCAAAACAAAATGGCGACCCGCGTAGTTCGGCTCGATTCGAAAAGTTAAATAGCCGTAGCATCTTTGTAGACAACCAAATTAATTTACTTTTGTGTTTTAACATCATTTTTTAACTTTGTTTTGGTCAATTTGATCGTCCACACCGATAGACAGTATTCAGAAAGAGACGGAGAGAGAGAGAAGAGGGGAGGAGTTGATCTTGCGAGAACTTCCGGGCGGGTGAGAATAGCCACTTTCTTGAAGTAAATTATATCAATCCTAATTGCCAAAACATCAAATCATTGTGAAATGCAGTGCAGGGGGGCATGCCCCCCCTGAAATCCCCTTAGATTCTTTTTAGGAGGGCAGGTCTGCAGGCTAGGTTCACGGCGCTGTGAATGTAGTTGGCAGGCTACGTTCACGGCGCCCTGAATGCAGTTTGCAGGCGCTGTTGAGGCTACGTTCACGGCACTCAAGCTTCGTTTAGACGGAGCGTCCACTGCCGGTTTTAGTCAGTTCAGTGACTACAGTGACACATATATTTAATATTTTGGCCAGCTTCAAATGTTCCATCCAATGAGATGAAGGAAAACGAAAAAGCCTGGGAACCGACACAGAGAGAAAATGACGGGAATAATTCTTTTCATAATAGCAAACACCCTCTCTCTCTCTTTCTGTCTGTCTCTCCCCTTTCTCTTTCCTTCTCTCTTTCTCCCCCCCCCCTCTCTATTTTCTCTGTCTCTGTCTGTCTGTCTGTCTCCTCTCTCCCTCTCTCTTTCTCTCTCTCTCTCCCCCCTCTCTCCCTCTCTCTTTCTCTCTCCCCCCCCCAACCTTCTCTCTCCCCTTCTCTCCCCCACCCCCCCAACCTTCTCTCTCTCACTCTCTCTCTCTCTCTCTCTCTCTCTCTCTCTCTGTGACTCTCTCTCTCTCTCTCTCTCTCTCTCTCTCTCTCTCTCTCTCTCTCTCTCTCTCTCTCTCTGTGTGTGTGTGTGTGCGTATTATGTCTTTGGCCCAGAACGAGATATTAATTCTTTCATTCAAACTATTTGCAAGCGTACTTCATATCATGTATGCATTTTTATACAGTAAAGAGATAAGGAAAGCACAGTTATCTTTTTTTAATTTCTTGCAACTACGAGACTCGTATGTTCAATGCCCTTCAGAGCTTCCAAAACACCAACAACGAAGAGCTGAACAGAAAACTAATGAAGATTGAAAAACAGAGCAGTTGCAAATGCCTCACAAAACCTGGATGTAACAGTTACTTGTGTTCATAAGTTTTAATTTTGTTTTTGTTCAGGAGCTGTTGGTTTCTTACCGAGCTCGAAACCTCTTTTGCACACAGACCCTGTAAGATTTTGAACATCTGTCAGTGAGGAACAGAGGCCACGAAACTGCCATGGTTTTGGGTGGCCTGGGGTGGAATGAACAAAGCCGCTCTCGTGAGAATCACCGGATGCCTTGGTTTAGTGGACTACATCACGCAAGTGCTGGAACGTCATGTCTTACCCTTGTTTTCGTCAAGGTGTTATTCAAGTAGTCATCCCCATGCGAAACACTGCATTTTCTCATAGGGCCAATGCCATTACAGAATTCTTAAAAAAAACAAATCAAGTCAACGTACGAATAGTTAACAGCAAACAGCCCCGATATGAATCCTAAAGGCATGAAACTACGGCTGAAGAAAAACAACTTTGCCCCCAATTCAGACCCTTTGTTTGCAACTCTCTGTGACATTTGAAATGAAATGACTGATAAATATGTCCAAAACTAAATTGAATTGATGCCCAAAGGTCTCGTGCACAACACAAAGCCAATGGTTCCTAAGCAAAATAACAATGAACACAATTAGTGTTGAGTCGAAGTTTTGTGTGGTATCCGTGATTGCTCTGTTTTCCGTTATGTTTGAAACTATAGTGACAAAATATCATAATAAAATATTGTTTATTGCAAAGACACAATTCTCCATTCATTGGGCATTCAATATATCGCCATTCGATCAATATTGATACTCTTCAATAAATGCGCAAAGACAATTTAACGTTTCTTTGATTTCGCAAAATTTTGCCAAGCCTTATTTTTTTAAGGTCAATTTTGAGTGACAATATCTCGGGCGTCTCTTAAAATAGATTAAATATTAATATGTCAGATGATGAAGAATTTATTTAGCTTTAAATTGATATGCTGCATGAGTGGGTAATGCAAGGCTTTAACACGATGACTGGGTGATTACATTTTCAAGTTTGTTTTGGGCGCCAGGGTATAATGGACTACGTTTACAGTAAGTTTTGCACCTCCAAACTTTCAGGAGTTTTCTCTCAAATTGGACTCTTTCAGAGGGGAGGGGGTGGGGATGGGGGGGGAACAAAAAAATCTATCATGCGAAAAGTTGTTAAGATATCGTCATAATTTTCGGTGTACTGATAGATGGAACATTATTCTAGTGTAATAAGTAGTGACATCAAAAAAAATCTTGAATAAATGATTTTATTATAAATTTAATCCATTGTTTGGATTTGAGATTTTTGTGGTCAAAATATTCCCATATTTAGGACCTCGACTCTGGAAAAGTTTTTCCTCCTACATATAAAATGCCAAGTCCATCCTCTAAAACAGCCACGGAAGGCTGCAAAACCACTTATTGTAACATTTAAAATCATGTATAACCTTATGATAGATTTTTTAGAACTGTGTGCATTTTTTATATATGACAATTCCAATATGGCAGGCGTTACCATAGCAATACAAAAGAATGTTCAAAATTTTACTTCATGACTTAATTCTCCACTCTTTTTATATTGATGCTACCCAGTGATGCTACCACTTGTGTAAGCGTGTAAGCTTAGTTTCTTCTTCTTAACGAATTTCAAAATTTCCACCCCATCATGCCTTAAACCGGCAGTGGACGCTCCGTCTAAACGAAGCTTGAGTGCCGTAAACGTAGCCTCAACAACGCCTGCAAACTGCATTCAGAGTGCCGTGAACGTAGCCTGCCAACTACATTCACGGCGCCGTGAACCTAGCCTGTAGACTACGTTCACGGCGCCGTGAACGTAGCCACTGCGAAACGGAAACCTGTCCAACGCGGAAACGGAAAGAAAAAGCTGCTCCCTTCCGAGCGTTTCACCTGTTTAAGACAGAAAATGCTTTGCCTGCTCAGCCCTGATTTGAAATAAAACTCGCAAGTTTGGTTACACTGGCTCTATACTTAATGCTATGGCCATGCCGCTGGGAGATGGGGTGCAATTTGTGGGTAGATGTTACCCCATCATGTGAGCCCTGAGCGATGCAGATGGTCAGTGAAGTGTGGGTGCGAAATCTCACGACTGTCCGTGAGAGTGTTCGAGTAGCGAGCCACTACGGAAACTTTCGTGGGTAGCCAGAAGCCAGAGACCAGGTGTGAAATTAGATTGACCAATGTCTGCCGCCCTGATCGTACGGCCAGCCTAGAAAAGAGTTCCTTGAATCGTTGTAACAATGATAGCAGTGAGAGGTGGCTTTGGTGGGTAGGGCTAAGGGTGGAAGCAAAGGAGATTGTCAAACGTTTCTGTTTTTGATAGGTCAAACAGTGGTCCTATGAAAGGCAAGCACTGGTGGTAATCGGAAGACTGACGCATGTCATTCATTATCAGACAGGATAGCAATTGAGAGAGGTGTGAAGTTTTGACCACACTGCTTGCCGATCGGACAAGCAATCCTTGATCCGACCGGCTGGGCCTTTGGACCCCCCCCACCTCCATCTCTCCCTACATTCCCATGTCTAAGACGCAATTTTTTTTCTGCCTCCCTTGCGATTCCGTCTTACACAAGTTCGACTGTATTGCTATTTTCAAACATCAATAACAGTAATAACTCAACAACTGTTGATTTGCTGGAAAAATGAAGGTCATTTTCGTGTTCAGCATGCAAAACACTACTAGAAAAATAGCATATAAAACGTACATTAGACGGGTGCATGGGTAAAAAAAATAAAAATTCCAGACAACAAAAAACAACAGGCAATAATCACAATGCAATACAATTTTAGTCAACAATGAAAACCCAAACTGGATTTTATATATATCAATCTAGATTTTAGATCTAGCTAGAACTAGAAGATCTACAAAATAAAAGATCTAGAATTCAGGTTCTTAAATTATCTCAGAGGCTACGTTCACGGCGCCATGAACATAGTTGGCAGGCTACGTTTTCGGCGCCCTGAATGCAGTTTGCAGGTGCTGTTGAGGCTATGTTCACGGCACTCAAGCTTCGTTTAAACCGAGCGTCCACTGCCGGCTTTAGTCAGTGACGACAGTGACGTATGTATATATTTAATATTTTGGTCTACGTCAAGCTTTGGAGTTGCCATATCAGCTGCTTTTCTCAAATGGGAAATAAGTTGTAAGCTGGCAGGAAACAGCTGATGTGTAAACTAGTGTGATGACTGGCGTGTTGGGTCAGGTGTTAAAAGGATTGCTATTCATAGGTTCATAGTCATGTATACTCAATTTATTCTGTTTGGATTTTTTGAAAGTTCAACTTATATTTGCAGAGCAAATTTGTTTTAAAGTTACAGGAGAAATTGTTCAGCGCATCCCATCTCATTTCATTAAGGAGAGATGTTTGGAGAATATCATTCCTTAACACATTATTTAATTTAAAAGGAGATGAAACCAAATGCACACCAAATTAAAAGTGTGAGAGTCAGCGATCTGTGAATGTGGACGCGACCAAGAGGATGCCAACCATATCCTTCAGCACTGCCCGCGCTACACCACCCTTCGCACACAGACGTGGCAGAATGTGGCTCCCCTTGAGAGAAAGCTTTATTGCACAGTCTGTCAGAGTTGAAGCGAACTGCACAGTTTGTGCGCGACATCGGACTGACTGTCTAGCTGCTGTCATCGAGAACAAGGAAGAAGAAGAAGAAGAAAAGGAGATGAAGAAAAATTTAGTTCTTATTATCAAATGTTCTCCTGCAAACAAAAGTTCTTCATACAGGCTTTTTGTCTTTTTATTTCTGTTTAAAAAGTCTTGATGATCTTTTATATTTATGCAAACATAAGATTATTCTTGCGCATGAGAAATAAACTCAGCTGTTTTGTCGACCTCCTTAGGAAAAGGGTCAATTTGATTAAACTTTCTGGTATTCTTTTACTTTCCCTCCCGTCTCACATTTAGCTACTAGTTGTCCATTTTCTCCTATATATATTGATGCGCTGAACACGAATATCAACTTCATTTCTGTCGCAAAAAAATTAATAGTTAAAAAAAAAAATTTGATGGTTTTTAATGGAGCTGTATCACACTACACCTAACCGTGAGTAATTTGCCGCTTTGGACCAGTTGGGGGGTTTCAGTGCCCCTCTGTTTTAACCCATCTTTTGATATTTTGCAGTTAGGTTTGAAATTTTCTTGAAAATAATTGATTTGCAGCAGTTTTAGTGGCTTCATACGGTTTGATCTGAAGCAATCGGTACTGCAGTTTGACCCCTGAAGCAGTGCATTTGTGTACGGGAGTGAAAGTAAAAATTTACCAACTTGTTTAATAGATTAGAATTGTGATGTCATTGAAATGGAACGTTCTATCTTGAACTTACAACTAGATTTGTAGCAAATAGATGGTAAAAATAAGATTTCAGGGAAGTGGGCTTAGGAAACGGCACAAGATACTCCTATCACGAAGCTATAAAACACGTGACTCTACGATCGGCAATGCTAAAGCTGAGCGGGAAGCGAGAGGGAACATAGTGAAGTATAGTTTTGCTCAAAGCTAGCGAGACTCGCACAGGAGCTGCTAATAGTATGGTCATTCAGATGGAAATATCTGTTTTACTTCTCATTCCTGCCCAGCTCTGCGCTCTTGCTCATAATGTGGCCACATTGTTATTCAGTCAAATTTGCTCTAACGGCTAATTGTTTTAAAGACAATCTCCTGTGTGAATGTGCATTTCCTGTAAATTTCCCTCTCGCTTTTTTTTTTCACAATGTATTTGTAGTGACACTGTTGGTCGCTTTTAAGCACAAGGGGGCTATCCGGATAAATGCTGTTTTGAGAAATTCGAAGGTAAAGTTTTTGGATCCTTATTCAGTCTCTTTAAAAGACAAGGAGAGTTTTCTCTATAACCAAACAAATATACACACCAATGAAACCAAACTTCTCCTCTAGGTAGGGCAATGCCCACTTTTGGTGTAGGTGAAGATTTTTGGAAACCCCCGAAATCTGCGTTAGCCCACTTGTCCTTAAAAGTGACCGTTCAAGACCACCACTCTTTTCTTGACAATGGCTGGCCATCTTAATAAATATTCACCAATATAATTTGTTATGCTACACTTTAAAAATGGATAAATTCATGTCTTTTTACGAGTGTACGGTTGTCAAACTTTGTCATACTGCTAATTATGGGATGAGCATTAAGTTGGCCGGATGATGGGGTTTTAATGCTGTCCGCTGTTGAAATGCAGCGACAAACCAGTGTCAAGGGAGATGATTTTGCCATGACAAGGTAGAGGACAGTTTGAAAATTAGTTATTTCCCTTTGTCCAAAACTTGATGAGATGGCCTTCGGGTGTCCTGTGTTTGTGACATTAGTTAGCTTGCAGAATTGTGTGTGGGAGAAAGGGAAACTTTCACTGCTGCCAAGTGAGTGCCGTGTGCCATTGTAGTGTGCACCTCTGACAGCTTGAGCTGGCAGTGTAGTGGGACAAATTTATATAAATAAGGACTGTTTACCTCGGGCAGTCTTCAGGTGTTAACAGTTTAAAGGGGATCATAGTATGCTGATATAGTATTGTTAAATGTTCCTTTTCGTGCGATGGCAAAACCTGGCTGAAAGCAGGGCTGGTGGTATAACGAGGTTTGACTATTTCACAGACAATAATAGCAACAACATGCCATCTATCAAATCAAAAGTGAAATAGTAAAAACTGTAAGTTATTTTGATACCTCAAGAGTTGTCATTTCTGATCTTTGTTTTGTCCCTGGACTATATTTCCAAACTCTAATGGTGTTAAAAAGGCTTCCTTGTCTTGGTAATGAAAGAAACTGAAGTTGTGGCCTTATTGGGTTTTTTATATCTATTTTTGTGTCTTTAAATTTCAGGCACAGTCATGGATGATTTTCTTGATGTACCTGATGACTGGTTAAATCAACGCAGAAAAAGAGATTCTGGACATTTACAGGAATCTTTGTCAGATCCCACTTTGGCGTCCACACCAAAGAAAAATAAGAAAGATGCCAATTACAATGAATCTGAAAATCAAGGTTTGGAAGGACTCCATGGTGATCTGTCTCCTCAAACTAATGGAATAGATGAAAGTCATCGAACAGTTTCACCTTATAGAGAAGATCTTCCCGATTTGACAAATGGTTCAAAAAGTGATGTTGTTGAAAATGGAAGTGACGCTTATGATTTTGAATGCTCTGCCTGTGGTGATCACGTGAACGTGAAGAAAAATACTGATAATTCAGTAATTGAAATTTCTTCAACTTCAGAGACTTCTCTGAGGACGCAAGAGGATAGTTCCATTAATGAACCAGATTTTCTGGGTAACACTCTACCTGCACATATTCCCCATTCTCCTAATATTGCTGATGTTGAATATGTTGATAACAAAGAAGAAAAGAGTGAGGGGTCAGCATCTGAACAGGCACACAGTGTTGTTGGTCTTTCACGAGTGGATGCGTTGCCGCCAAACAATGTTGCAGATGTTGCAAAACAAGATGTTCCAGATATGAAGAAAGTAGCATCTGTTTTGAGAGATGCTAAAATTATCTCAGGGATTGTGTCATATAAAAATCTTAATAATGTTTATGATTTGTTGTTAGACAACAGAGAGAGACCAGATAGACTAGACTTTGTGACTTCAGTTCTTCTTGATGGAAGTGGGAAAGGTGGTCTTGATGATATTCAGAAGACTCCAGGAGTACAGTTGTTAGACATCTTTGAAGAAGTTGAATTGGTTATTAAAAGTGTCTCAAACGCAGATGCTAATGAAGTGTATGCACTTTTAGAGTCAGTGCCACCTTCGTCTACTCGAGTGAAATGTGTTATTGAGATACTGAAGCAAAAACCGATTCTAATTAAAGAGAGTGAAACAAAGACTGTTCCAGTTCTACTGAAAAAAGATTCATCTATTATAGATGATCCTCTTCTAGCAAATGATCCTTTGTTCTGTGACATGCGAACTGTTGCCAAAATATTTCCAGATAAAGACAGGAATGAGATTTATGCTCTGCTGGAGGCTCATTTTGAAAAGAAAGACAGGCTGCAGACTGTGATAGATGAACTCATGATGACTTACAGAGGTGAGGACCAAAGCCAAAACTCACAAGCACATGTGGCCCAGGCTGAAGAACCCAATCCACCATCAGAAGGTCAGTATAGTCGAACCTGCTTTAACAGCCACCTGTCCAAGAGTTATTTAATTGGTGTGCTTTTAAAATCTTTTTCTGTTTATTGTTTTTTCTTTTGTCTCATTTTCTTCCGGTCAAATTCTGACTGTTATTGTGTTGACTTGCCTCTGAAGTCACTAAGCAGATGTCTCTAGTTTGTTGAAGTTAAGCCTTTTTTTAAAAAACCCTTATTTAAAAAATGGTTATTGATGGACGCTTAATGTGGACCCACTTTGTGTCAGTTTACTGTTGTTCTTATCTACTTTTCCCATAGCAGGTGGTTGAGGGCACCACTGGTAGGTCTTACTTTTTAATCTATCCCTTTGTTGTTTCCGCTGTCTGTCTTACTTTACCTTGGTCTGTATGTAGTGTAGTGGGCAGGGACTTAGCTGCCACACTCAGATTATGTGAGTTCAATTCCCATCATGGGAGGAAGGTTTTTATCGAGTATCTCCGCTTGCTGGCACATTGTATCCATTTCAGTCCATCTCCTAAATGACCAAGTAGTGTTAATGCGGAGCATAAAAGGCCTACATGATGTAAAATTACAATTTTTTTCACGGTCTTACTTTCCCTCGCAATATGGCGGTTGTTGTGTTGATGTTCTTTTTTAAAAACTCAAACTCAACTCTCTCACATGATTATGAACTGTTTGTTCTCTTAAAGTAACGCTGACTCTCATGAAAACTAATGTTTTTAACAGTATTTTTTGTCTACTTATACCACTTACAAATGCTGCTGTTGAAGCTCATTTAATTTTGGTGTAAAATTACAACACAGAAGTAATCTTTTAGATTATCTATATGGTCACTACTAGTCAACAGATTTTGAAGTTCTCTTTGCTGTATTTTTTTCTTTTTTTCCTGCTGCAGAAAGTTCGGTGGAAAGGGATGTGGAGAAAATGCAAACATTGTTTCCTGACTGTGATCCAAACTACCTGTTTGAAAGACTAGAACAGATGGGCTCTGTGAAAAATCGCACAGATGTACTGGCTGCAGAACTCTTTGACCGTAAGAACTATCCAACATTGAAAGACCTGGAGGAAAAAGAGGAAGAAAAGACAAGGTTGGATAAGCTGCGCAATCTGAAAATCACTGTTGAGGAATTTCAACAGAAGTTTCCGGAACCAGAAAAGACTTTCGGGGATATTACCAAAGACCTTTCACCATCATACAAACAGCATGCCGATTTGTTCTTGAAGAATGAGTTCCGTATTCTTCAGGCTGGTTATTTGAAATCAGTTCTGGAAAGACACCAAGGACACGTGTTGCCTGCTTATAGAGAAATTTCCTCTGCTTTATTAAGTATTCCAATAGGTAAGTTTAATGCTGCTTTAAAATTTGCTAAAATTGAATATGGATAGATTTTGCCCTTTTATCGTTTTTTTTTTTCTTTTGATGAGGTTTTTGGTATCCTTTGATACTGATAGTAGAACTGTCTTGAAATAGTGACATTGCCACAAATACATTAACACTTTCAATATCAGTAAATTTGTTGAAGGATTCGTTATGACACCTATTCTGAATGCACTAAGGGGTAATCTTTTTGCCTATGAGGGAGGTACTCATGAGTTAGAATGGAGGGCTAGATAAATACAAGCAAAAGCAATCATCTTATAAATTTGAATTTGTTGTTTGGCAATAAAAAAAATTACGGGTCTGTTGAACACCCATAGTGGGCTGTATGTTCAAAGCTAAAAAAAAGTCAGTAAATTTTCAAAATTTCACACATTAGTGTTAATTTCAATAGCTGTGTTATCAATTTTTTTTCTTTGAAACTGATAATAATTCAAAAGTCAAAGTCATTTTTGTTCATATATTGTACGAGTAATATTTTTTCTTCTGTGACAATTTTATAGTGCTGTTTTATTTGCTGCAGCTGAACGTAAGCAACATAAAAGGTTTCTCAAGAACAGACGGGGCATTTTGTCTATGCCCACGATACCTGATGAGTATTTCTACCATGAGATGTGGTTTATTCACAATGAACAGAACATTGCAGGTAAATTCATTTTGAGCTGGTAGTGGTTTTGGTTATGTTTTGTGAGTGAGCTAGACAATGCTGTCATTTATACCTTTGTTTTATAAGGGGATCTACATTTTTTTTTTAAAAAAAAGGTCATTTACAGGTTTGATACATCTAAAGATGCCATTAACTATTTATATTTGGAGTGGGTTTTCTCGCTTTGCCGGAGCCCTCTTTTGGTACGAAACCTAAAAGTGACATAATATATTACTATATTGGTCATTTAATAAAAATAGATGAATAAACCTTTTTTGATAGTTCTTCATCTCTTCTAGTAGAAGAGACCTGTTTTCAGTGAGTGCCGAAAATTATCATGTCAATGTCATCGAAAAGGATTGCTCCCAAGCTGTTGCCAGCAATTCACCGGTATAGTCGTTCCGACTGTGAGCTGCTGAGAGTTAAAGAGTTAATCCATACTGATTAAAATCTCTCTAAACCCCTCACAAGTATTTCTTTTTAGTAATTAAATTTCTCTTTCATTCCCAAAAGTACTTTTCAAAGTAAGGAAAGTTTTGAAGAGAAACCGTTGGCAAGATTGCCCAGGTTTTAAAATGGTAATCTTGGGTGGGTTATCTTGAAGGGAGAAGCTTGTAGAACCATGCTGCCATTTTTGAGTGCTGTGCTTTTGTTGTGTTTCAGAAATGTGATTGTTGGGGAAGAGTGTATTTCAATGGAGCTTAGTTCTGAAAGCATAATAATTCTTTTCATCCCAGAGTAGTGTGGTGCTGAATAATATAAGGGTGCCTGTTTTCAAGTTAGACTGAAAATGCATACTCAGTATTGCTTTATTTTTAGTTGCCAGTGGCATTACTGTTTGTTTTTCTGTCAGAATTTTTTGAAATAGTTCATATTTTCAATTTCAAAATAAAAGAAATAAATTATGCATTAAATAATCTATTATTGTTTACGGTGCGTGATAGTATGTTCAGTTCTCAGTTCATGGAGACCGGGTCGGTAGATCTGGTTTTTTCTTAGGTTTTATTCTTTCATCCTTTCTCATCATCTTATTTACATCCGCTTTCCCAGGATAAGATGGGCCTAGCACTTAATCTTTTGGGATGGGGACAAGAAACGGAGGGCTTGTGTGCCTGTTGCATATGTTTGTAGTTCTATCACTGTTGAAAGTCTAAAAGGCACTGGCTTGACAAAATTCATGATTCATATCTGCCCTGATGTTGTTGTTATCGATCCAGCAACTCATTGGCCCTCGCCCTTCTGTCCAATGCCATGTAGTGATAAGTGCAGGTTTACTGCAATTGCTGTAATGTTCCATAGAGTGTGTTGTCAATGTTAGGTCTCGAAGGAAGACGTATAGTTCTTATGTAAATTATGACTGTGCAGTGGAATAGGTATCTCCCCTGATCTGTTTAGATAAATTAGAATGTCTTAAACAACGTGCGGGTGGTTGAAGGGCGCCACTGGTAGGTCCTACTTCTTTTCTTTACTCTCCCTCTGTTGTTTCTGTCTGTCTGTCTTACTTTTTCCCAGCACTAAATGACCAACCCCCCGGTGACTGAAGTGTCTTGAGGCCATTCCCAAAGGGGGGACATTAGTATGTTCTTATGCACAGTGGAATTGTAAACTGGCTGATTCATCAATGTCATGCTCATTACTGTTCCTGAACTGCAACAGGGAACTGCTGCTTTTTCTTTCCTAACCCTTACTATCGTTATTTCTCCTCTACTTCTTTTGTATGTTTGTCACACTCTTGTGACCAGCTATTTCCGGGGTGCCCTGATAGTCGAAGCAGACTTTGTGCTGTTGAAGCTAGAGAGGTGAGCAGAGTTAGCCTGATTCCCAGTAAGGACTTCTCTGTTGACATTCACCCCTTGGCGCTAGTATGACCTTGTGCAGTTGCGAGCGCTGTAAAACCTTACTAGAACTAAAACTAAACTAAATGACCATTATAGTGTCAATGTGCTTCTCCTTACTCAAATAAACAACAAAAAAAAAAAATCAGCGTTTGCTGCTGTAATGGCAATTGAGCACTGTGTTCTTGTAGAAAAACAGACTATCAAATCAACTTAATTACTTGTTACTGTGTCAGCTAAAGAAATATCTCTGAATTCCAGTGGTGGGAATGTGAAGAAAAGGAAGAAAAGCAGACTGTGGTTTCTTGCATGACTCTGTACCTTCCTTCACTCTGCAGATCATGAAAACAAGAAAGTGCAGCAGAGACAAATGAAACTGGAGGAAGCCAAAGCAAAGGGAGAGCTGTATGAATGCTGCTGTTGCTTTGAGGATGAATGTCTATTTGAAGATCTTGCCAGCTGTGCAGACGGCCATTTGTTCTGTAAGACATGTGTGTTAAGGTCCACAGAGGCTGCATTTGGAGAAATGAAGACAAAGTAAGTTTTGGATTGTTAGTACAATGGAAATAATTTTCGGAGGTGGCCCTCAGGTTTACTTTTTATGAGTCTCAATTTATATGAGACAGTTTTGGCCCGCTCAGGAACAGATATCTGCCATTATGGTTCGCTAGTCATGACTCCACTCAGATGTCCCAAAAAGTTTTCCCTGGTCTTTCTCTGTCACCCATCAGTTCAGGTTTTCTAAGTTGGTTGCTCTGGGTCTACCTCTGCCTTGTTTGCCTTCTATTACTTCAGTGATGTCAATTTAAGTGTCCCAGTAATTACTTTTGTCTTTTTTTGCCCAAGTGGGCTTCTTTTAGCATTACCTCATTGGTTTTGTTTTCTTTCCATGGAATTCTCAATGCTGTCCTAAGAAACTACATTTCTGTTGCTTCCATTTTAGTTCCACTGTCTTTGGTAATTGTTCAACATTCACAGCCTTACAGAAGGGTATACCATACATAGCCTTTTCTGACTTTTATTTTGATTGTCATTGAGATATTTCTATTTTTCAGGATTGAATTCATTTTATAAATTGAAACTGCCTGTAGCTGTTGCAGTTTTTTTTTAAACTTGTGAGGAACTCTAGGCTTCAGATGTTATTATAAATCCTATATTTAAACTTGAACTTGTTTGATCTGTTCATGTTTGTGTGTGAGAACACTAGTCGGATTTACTGCTTTAAAAAAAAAAAAGAGATTATGATGCTCTAGCTGGGCCCCCTTTCACGGAATGATCGGTGCATGAACATCAACTGAAAGTCATTGGCCTACTATATTTACACTCTACTGGAATTGAGCAATAAATCTTGAGAGATGCACAAAATTAGAAGGTCTAGATCTATACTCTCAAAACAAAATGTGCCTCGCGAAATATCACTTCTGGCCCTTCTGATGTGAAGGACAGCTACGCAGATTTGTTTCGTTTCTCAGTGGAATAATCACAAAGGCCAAATACATTTTTCAAAATTCAGGAAATGAATAGATAAAAAAATCGGGCTCTTTCATATGGACCTATCTGTCTTTTTGCTGGTACTTGCCAACTTTCAACTCTGTAGCTGTCGTAGTTTTATGGGAAAAGTGACACATGTGTTTCCAAGTTGCCAAATGTATAACAGATGTATAAATTGATTCTCTATTCTGCTTTCGTGGTTGTACACTCCAGAATTTCAAAGGTGTGGAATCAGTGTTCACGGCTAGTGAACGGAAACCTCACTTGTTTACAATGGCGTCTTGGAAGACGGACTTTCCCAAGATTAGATCTAAACGAAACTAATGAAAAACTGAAAATTAAACTACAGTGACTTCAGGCTCCTCAATAAACTGTGCACCCTTTAAATGATTCTGAAGCACCATTAATTTGGTCAAATTCGAAAGTAAAATGGTTCGGAAGTTTTGGGTGGCCAAAGTGACGAACTTTCACAAAATAATTTACAGAGATTCTGTTTTCTTTACGCTTAACAAAGACCTTTACGTTCATTTTCTGTCTAAACGGTATCTAGAAATTTCTCCGTTCGTTTTGAGGCCTGGACTTTCTTCTATATTTGTAAGGATTTTTTCACTGTATATGTTAAAAAGGTCTTGTTGCATAGAACTTTCTCGCCTTACTCTTCTTTTAATATGCTTATATTCACAGTACTCTCCCTTAATTCCTACTGCAGCATTTTGATCTCAGTGCAATTTCCTGATAATTTTTAGTTCCTTTCATCTATGTCTAGCTATTCCAAAATTTTGAATAGCTCATCATGCTTAACTTTATTAAAAACTCTTGAATAATCAATGAAGTCTAAATGCAAATATTTCTGCGCTTCAATACATCTTACTATCAACATTGTTAGGGTGAATGTAGCAGTTTGGGTGCTCTTGTCAGGAATATAGCCAAATTGTGTTTTGAATATCTCTGATCTTAGACATTTCCTCGTTCTTTCCATTAGTGTTTGCAGCAAAATTTTTGTAGAATGACTTACAAGGTTTATTGTTCTATCCAACCCACCCTTTTTGTGGCACCTGGTAAAGCTATAAAAACTGGCTTAATTATATCTTTTTCGAATCTCACCTTTGTGGTAGATAGAATTTAAGAGCTTTGTTGTTATTTGAGTGCCTAATTCTTCTATAGTCACTTCAACTGGGATATTATCTGGCCCTACTCCTTTTCTTTGTTTCATTTTCTAAATGCCAGCTTGTAAAAAAAAGCACAAAAAGAAAAATATTCAGGAGCTGAAAATCTATTTGCAATACGTGTGTTTTTCACTATAAAAGCGTTTACTATGTGCGTGCTAGACTGTAATTCTTTAGAATATGATGCCAATCACTTTGAACTGATTTGGGCCATGTTCCCTGCTTTTCTTCAGGTTTCCATGTCTGACTGGAGCATGTGACCAGCACATAACCTTAAACACAATCCAGTCTATAGTGCCGAGCAACCTGTTCTCCAAAATTATCCGGCGCATGCAGGAGGAGGAGGTTCAACAGGCAAACATCCCTGATTTAGTCATCTGTCCATTTTGTCCTTTTGCTACCATCATGTCAGATAAGGACGACAAAGTGTTGAAGTGTCTGAATCCTGAGTGTCTTAAAGAATCCTGCAGGTATGTGAGTTTCAGGAGCTGTGAGCTGTGTGATGAATATTAATTGCACCTGTACTATTTCAGCATACCTTTTTAGATGTACAGTCAAACCTGTGTAAGACGGCCACCCCTTGTCAAGGAGAAAAGTGGCCGTCTTAGGCAGGACTGATCAAGATGAAGAAAACAAACCTTTCCCATCTGAGGTCCCAATCGTAAATAGCTGCATTGTTGTTGTTTTTGTTTTTGTTGTTTTGTATTTTGTTATGTTTAAAAAAAATTTTTTTGCTGATTTTGCGCAAGAGTGACAATAAAACAAAATGAATCGGACAAGGAAGACCGAGTGCCGTGCTAAAACAAACACATGGGTCGCCCGGAGAACGAGCGACGCTTCTGTCACAAGTTCATGTTGACGTCCATTGTTACTTTGTTACAGACTGGGTAAACAGTGACCACTCATCTCACTTACGATTTGTTCATGAGTTCTGGGCGGGGCTTATGGGTTATGAGGGATCACACGTTTACCTCACCCGCAGCTGAAAATTGGTAGTCAACCTATTGGTCAACAGTGGAAGGGGCCTACGCAACATGATTGATTGGAGGGACTACCTAACAACAACGACAGGTGATTGAATTATGACGGCTCGCCCACAACGCCAGGGGCCAACGCATAATTTATGACAAAACGTAATGGAGTCACTAAGGTGGCCGTCTAAAACAGGTGTTATTGTTTACTGTTATAGGGGTTGTGTGTTAAAATATGGTGGCCGCGGCCACGTTGGACAGGTGCCCGTTTTACACAGTTAAAGTATATTTAAAAACCGCAAAGGGGGAAATGAAAAGTGGCCGTCAGGGCAAGTTCGACTGTATTAGCATCTCTGAAAACAACTTAATAGTTTGTTCACTCGGTGCGAGGAATGGGATGTAGGGGTTGTGTCCTGCCTCTCAGGATAGCCTATGGGGATCTCAAACCTGCCACCCATCCCGATTTAATCTGGATATCCCGATTTTTTGCCCCAAATCTTAAGCATCCCGATTTTCCCGATTTCGATTGCGTGTCTCCTGATTTTTTGTTGTTACGTCTGATTCCAAGAAAAAAAAATCTGCAATCTCTTTTGCTTGGAAGCACCGATTGGACTTTTTATGCTGAGGAACTTGGAACGCTTCTTCTAAAATCCTACCCATTAAGCCATCTGGCGTTTAGCCTAGGGCAGCAACAAAGGATCTCCAGCTCTATCTGTTTTGGGCCATCTAGGTCAACGTCCCCTTTCTTCTAAAAGTAAAACATCAATTCCGGATCTAGTAGTTGACTCACGCCCGTTATTTCAAGTAAAATTGGAAGTAGTATTGATTTTGAGTTCCGACTTGGATACTTTCAAGGTCTACTTTCACTTTTGTTACCCTGAATTCTCCTATGGTGGCCTGATTACTGTATCAATTATGACATAGACCTAAAAATAATCAAGCTTCGTCCGAGTTCTGGTTAGTCGGACCCATCATCAAGACCTGTCAGTGGAACTTTCAAACACCCGGTCACATCCCATGACATGACCTCGTACATGCGAGTGGCGCGTGTGTCGGGGACCGTCGTCTGTCGGGGTCAACAAAGTTCATTCACACCGGTCGCATTGCTGGAGGTATTTTTTGGGATGTAACCAGTGTGGGACGACTGGGGGTAGGGATATTGTTTTGACATCTGGGCTTAAAATGCGCTCGGTAATACATAATATATATACTAATGGAGGATAAAGGAATAAGAAAAACAAAATTAATGAACAACCTGAGCGCGATTTGGGGGGCGGGGGGGGATGGCGCTGCCTTGAGTACTTGAGTGTGTATGCGACCGATGTCGAACGTTGTTACTGTATGAAAACGCGCGCCTTTTGCATGGATGAATAGAGTTGCGTGTAAGCTATTTTCAAGACTACGGGAGTTTCAGCCTAACAGCAACCTGCTCTCCCCCAGTCTATCCAACTCTGACTCGAGTACATGATCAGTTTTTTCCCCTCTTCTTTGAGGTTCAAATGTGAACTTATTCCTGCAAAAGTTTTGTCTTGCACGCTTGCCTCATAAAAGGGAACCAGGACCCCCCCC
>NW_004797456.1:1080979-1083175 GCF_000002075.1 Aplysia californica | reverse complement strand
CCCCTCCCCCATCCCCAGTGCCCCTTATGATTGATTTACTGTTGATCCCGAATTTTTTCACCAGATCCTGATTTTTTTTACTCTGAAATCTTGTGGGTTTTTTAGTTCATAGAGTGGCAGGTCTGGGATCTAGTGTAGGCATAAAATGAAGATGTAAACTAACATTGAGATTAATCCGTTGTCTCGTTCTCAACAATTTGATCACCATCAAGGTCGTCATTGGGGTTGCCATCGTATGTGTAATTTAGATGTGTTGCCTCTGTCAGCTTTTTTGTGATGTCTTCTTTCATTTTTACTCTCACCATGAGGCCAACCTTTCCTTGAACTGATCTGATATCACTAATAATAATATGTAGAAAATGCACTTAAAGTGATAAATTCTCCTTTTTACCCGTTTTTTGTCTGTGAAGAGATATAAACTACAACATTTTTTTTCCCTTTTGCAGACTATGCCAAGAACCGAATCACATTCCTCTGAGATGCAATGAAGTGGAGAAGAAAGCAGAGACTAACATGCGCACGTTTATTGAAAATTACATATCTGAGGCTGTGATGAGGAAATGTCACCGCTGTGGGAAACGCTTTGTTAAAGAAAATGGTTGCAATAAAATGACATGTCATTGTGGTGCCACCAGCTGCTATGCTTGCAAGGAGCCTGACATAAATTATGACCACTTCAATGCCAACAAAAAGTGAGCATATTTCCTGTTTCCTAAATGTATAGTACTAGTGTGCATGAAGAAATTCAAAGTTTGATCACACAGTAGAGGTCAAAATGTAACTGCTTTGTTCGCTTTAGTATTTCCCAGTTTTGCTTTTAAGATGTAAGGTCTAAGATTCATCTACAAAAGCTACCCTTTATGAAATATATAGTGGTAATTTAAGAACAGTTCTTTCATCGCCAGGTATTCTGACTGGCTGCCATGGGCTGTTCCTTAGAACAAAACTTTATTGCTTTTTGCATGGCTGTAAAAATTAGTTGTTTGAAAAGAATTGAGTGTGGAAGTACAGCTGCATTATTACTCAGAGCTTTGATGTGAGGCCTGATTATTTCTTCCTCAGGTCTGCTTACAGGGCCTATTTCCATGCTGTCTCAAATTCCCATTTTTCTTTCACTTCTTTGCACATTGTTTCCAAAGAACATTCAGAGACCTTTCAAACCATATATAGTTCTGTGAGTTAACACATTACACCCTAAGAGTCTGGAAGGGAAGTCCATTGTTAGATCCTAAGCAAGGGGAAGGAACCCACCTCCCGTGAATACAAGCGTTTAAAAAACACATTTTAAAAATACTAAACAAATTCCAAAAATCCTGATATGTAGTTTCAGAAAAATATAACTTTATGTATACGCAAACTGTTTTAAATGTTCTAACTTCAGTTCAGTTGGAGTGTCCGACCCGTCACTCTCACTCTCAGCCCTGCGGTCGGGCCGTAGATCTAAATTTTAGATTTTCTATGTCTGATCAATCTGAATCGCTCCAAACTCTTGCTACGTTTTCATAAAAACTGAGTCATCTGATTTGTCATATGCTTGTTTTTGCTCAAATCCATCATTATTTCCTTTTTCGAACTCAATTGTGTCGCTTTTCAACAAGCAGAGACACCTTCGAAGTGTCGGGAGCGCGATTGAACTTCCATCCGCTCTAATACTAAAACTACTGGCCCGAAAAATTTCATTTCGGTATCAAACGAAAGAAGAAACTTTTTGCAATAACTATGCAAATCAAAATCTCAGCCCCAGAATCTCGTCTAGGTGAGACTTCGTTTCTAAAGACGCTAGGTCGGCTCGGGCAGTTCCGGGCGAGTCAGGGTGGAGCATGTAAGGGGATTCCCGGGCGAGTTAGGATGTAATGTGTTAAAAATCATTGTGGTTTGGGAGATACAGCTGATTTGCAATCAGCTTCAATACTCTGACAATTGTGCACATTCTTTGTAAAAGACCAATGGTAAATGAATAATTTTATTCCTCGTACATAGATGTGCCCAGACAGATCCCAACTGGATACATCAGCAGGACATGGAAAGGGCAGCTCTGGAGGCAAAGAACAAGTATCTGGAGGATCACCCAGAAGCAACAGAAGTAGAATTGAAAAATGATGTGGTGGACATGATCAAAGACTGTAAGTTCAGGGAACTATAGACTCAGGGTTGGTGCTTATGTTGTCTTTTTCATTATTTGCATGCCTGTTTTGA
>NW_004797456.1:1079157-1080807 GCF_000002075.1 Aplysia californica | reverse complement strand
GAAACATAAAAATCTGGGATTTCAGGAGAATTTCCGGGGAATGTGTTTATGTTTTTATTCCGAGCGGAAAGCTTGAGTGGTACGATGTAAAGACGAAGAAAGAAATTTATTTTATGTACAGTAGTCTCCGCGTGGCTGTCTGTGTCA
Source organism: Aplysia californica (assembly GCF_000002075.1). Taxonomy (NCBI): domain Eukaryota; kingdom Metazoa; phylum Mollusca; class Gastropoda; order Aplysiida; family Aplysiidae; genus Aplysia; species Aplysia californica. Next base: position 1,080,660 of record NW_004797456.1, on the reverse strand, counting down.
GGATCGTATTCTTCGCTCTCTCTCCCGTTTTGTTTATGTGTTTTTTTTTTTACTATATAATTTAGACGTACAAATGCACGGTCACTCCCTCTAAACGCACGCTCCGATCCGCGAAACACGTCGAGAAGTTAAGCTTGGCAAGGGGAAATTTTCACGACAATCTGCACAGCCTGCATAAGACAAGCCTAGAATTTACTAGAAAACTGAATATTTAGTGAGAGTGCCCCTCACGCCGTACAAAGAGAGTGATGGACAGCGTTTACATACCCTACTTTCCTCTGACGCATAGGTCTCGGTCTATGGCTGATCGGTTAAATGTTGGGGGGGGGCTGAAATGTTTTTTGATTGGTCACTGGAAATGTATCTTTGACACTTTGAGAGAAGGTTTCTGACTGGCGTTTGAGTTTGAGAGACTGCGTGTAATGTTTTGTAAGATTTAGGCCTGATGCGCGATATGCCTAAATGCCGTAAAACACTAGGCAGGCCTCTATATAGGATTAAAAATTAGCCAAGTAAGCCTAATAAGCAGCGCTCGAAGAACTTAACATACTAATACTTGTTCAACGAATCACAGGGGAAAATGTTTCTCGAGGATGATTCTGCATGAAATTTACGGTCAGGGCTGGTCGCATGGAAAGCGACGTGGCTGGTCCGAGTTGTCCGTCGTCTCAATGACTTTGACCTAAAGTTTCCTCTTATGCAACCTGTTCCCGATATTTGTAGTGCATATTCATTACTTTGAGTCTGCCCCCCCCCCCCTCCCCTCATTCAACGCCTTTGTCTTCTTAACCCCTGTCGGGGAATCCTTCACAAAACAGTCTTGTGTCGTCACATTATCTGCCAAAATCACCCCCTCCTTCAAGGGAGGTCACTAGAATATCAAGGCAATGAGATGACTGCGTCCCTTCCTCCCCTTGCAAAGGTTCATGTAAACGCACGCAACACACGCATTGGAGCCCTCCCGAGCACCGTGTGTTTAAGCGGAGACTACTGTATGAAATTCGACACAAATCGGGCTATCCGTGCCAGAATCATATTCCTAGACATCTCTACCATCAAGTTTATGTGTTTAGAAAAGCCAACTACGTTCCACGAAGTAGAAATATTACTTTTTCTGAAATGGGGTAACAACAACTTTCAAGAGATCGTCATTCTGCCATTGCGGCTATTCCATCGCCCATTGCCACCCCCTCTGACTTGACCCAACCAGCAGACGATTATAATGATGGTTCAGTAAAAGAAACATTCGATATATCTGTTTATGGCGTCAATTTATGTAAGTATTATCATAATTTTCTTTTAGGATACTTATGAATATCGTGTTTTGAAAAATAAGACTAATCGGCCACCACTTGCCGTGTGGTTGGATTGTTATTGTTTGATGGGAATCACGCCGACCTACATTTTCCCCACCTCATAGTGGATTAATTGCGATCTATACAAATGTTTCGCTTCGTGGTGGTATTTTTGCTGTCTTTTCAACTAAGAACACCTTATTTATAC
>NW_004797456.1:1062425-1079057 GCF_000002075.1 Aplysia californica | reverse complement strand
AGAGAGAGAGAGAGAGAGAGAGAGAGAGAGAGAGAGAGAGAGAAAGAGAGAGAGACAGACAGACAGAAACTGAGACAGAGAAACAGATTGACAGACAGGCAAATAAACAGAGCTATAGAGGGGAGAAAGATTGTCAGAGAAAGAGAGAGAGAGAGAGAGACACAGAGAGACAGAGACAGAGATAGTCAGACAGACAGACAAATAGACGGAGCGAGAGAAGGGGGAGAAGAAGAGAGACAGACAGACAGACAGAGAAAACCAACAGACAGTCAGACAGATACGCTGATAGACAGGGCGAGAGGGTGTGAAAAAGAAAGAAAGAAAGAAAGAAAGAGACAGATAGACAGACAGACAGACAGACAGACAGACAGACAGGCAGACTGACAGACAGACAGGCAGACTGACTGACAGACAGATTGACAGACAGACTGACAGGTAGACAGAGGGAGAGAGAAAAAGAGACAGGGAGAGAGAAAAAGAAAGAAAGAGACAGACAGACAGACAGACAGACAGACAGACAGACAGACAGACAGACAGGCAGACTGACTGACAGACAGACTGACATGTAGACAGAGGGAGAGAGGGGGGAGAAAGAAAAAGAGACAGGGAGAGAGAAAAAAACAGACAGACAGACAGAGAGGGAGAAAGATGACAGAGGGACACTGGAGAACGAACAGATTTGCTGAAAATTAAACCGATTATTCCTTTAATTATGGGGATTTTTTTCCAGATCTATAGAGACGAACAAAAGTGTATCTTCGTTTGTTTTTTTGTTTATTAGAATTTATGTTAATTTATGCCAAAAACAAGTCTTAATTTATGGCCGAGGGAGGCAGGGGAGTTGCCTAAAATATGCGATAGAATTCACAGGCCTCCTTTCTTTAAAGGCCTAGTAACCTAGTGAACTAAGTACAGACGGTACTACACTTTCTCATGACATGACAGCATCCCTGAACATCGCCGTGGCAGCAATCACCGCGCGTAAGTGTTTTCGCGCCCCGCGCCGGGCGATACGCGAAACAATGCACTGTTGTTATGGAGCGCCGCCACGAGTGTCACCTCTCTATTACTGTAAACCCTCTCTGATTCAACGCCTTTGTCTTCTTAACCCCTGTCGGGGAATCCTTCGCAAAACAGTCATGTGTCGTCACATTATCTGCCAAAATGACCCCCTCCTCCAAGGGAGGTCACTAGAATATCAAGGCAATGAGATGACTGCGTCCCTTCCTCCCCTTGCAAAGGTTCATGTAAACGCACGCTCTGTATAAACACACGCTAAGGAGCCGTCCCGAGCACCGTGCGTTTAGGCGGAGACTACTGTATGTTGAAGACTATTACTAAAGTCAATAGTATTTCAAAGAGATAAATCGTTAACTCACAAGCATCTCTTCACCTTGCCGATGTGGTAGCCATCTTAATAATGCTCTAGAGTATAGCTGCTTTGTGCTGCAGTGTACATCCAAATTATGCATGTGTATGGAGTAATGATTTGGCCTATGAGCTTATTGCAAACATCTTGAATTTGATTATCACATAGGGAGGGTATTTAATCAAGTTTCCCCATTTTTCTGCTGGAGCGTATGCCACACAGCTTGGGGTGCCCTTTGCAGGTAGGTCCAAAGCAAAATGCCTTCTAGATGGATCTAAATTGTGCCAATGGGGAAGTGAAACAGTTATTGCCAATCATTAAGATTCAGGTTTATTGCATGTGGCGCTTTTTGCTTTATGTTCTTTCCTTGTAGTATACGAACCTGGTGGCAGTAGAGGCAGAAGGCAGAAAAGAGGCCGGAGAAGGAGATGATGGCCTAGTATTGCGGTTAGGGTGAGCAGGTAATATGTGTGGTGGTTCAAAAAATCCCTCACTTCTCATTGGAGTGTTTCCAAGATAGTGCTATTGAAAGTCAATAAGGAGTCATTGAGGCAAAATTGGGGTTTACCGGAAAATTAATTTAAGCATCTTTGGTAATTAAATCAATGTATTAAGTTTTAACATGGTTATTTTATGATTTCTTGACTTTACCTTAAGAATAACAAATAACCGTCTCCATGAGATGTAGGACTAGTGAAGCTGCATTCATGGAATGGGTTTAGATCGTCAAGGATTCACAAAACTTGTAAACAAATTGTAGCATTATTACAAGCCAAAATCCTTGTGAAAACCTCAACCATCTGACCTTATTTACTGCACACAAATATTGTTGAGTGTGCAGCCAATGAATACGCCAGTTGGGCTGGTGTTTTAAGATGGCAAAATAGAGCACTGACATTTGGTTTACTGAGCAGATAAAATATTAGACCTTGTGCTGTGCAATAAAGCAGAAAAATGAAATCATATCTTTGTTCTTTGTGAAACTGTAGAAGTATTTAAAGCAGATTCTGACAATGTTCAGACTGTTACAGTTACAGCAGTAGCCAACAGTGCTGACACGTCTGCATATCCAGAGGAAATCATTTGTTTTATTCACGGAAATTCAGATGACCACAAAACCAGTTTGCCAGGAATGGTACATTTAGAGGGGAAAAAAACTAAAATGCCCATGAATGTATCTGATTGGTAAACAAAAATAAATGACTTAAAATGCCATTTTCTCTGTTGTATGCTTTCCCTACCTGACGTTATTTAAACGGTTATAACTTTTAAACTATTGAAGATATTTGCTTGAAAGTCCTCTGAAACGTGTCCTGAATCTAAATATATATGTGTATATCTCAGTAAGCAAATTTTGACCTGTGTTTAGGGTTTTCTTGTGCCACCACACATAAGGGTAAGCAGTCAGATCCTTTTCTCTGGCAGGAATCTCACTGGCATTACCTCAAAAATAGGACAACTCTCTGTAAAGCAGGCGATGTGTGCTGTTAGCATGCTGCTGTATTAGGTTGTGTAATGTCCCCCTTTTATCATACCCTGTTTGCTTTCAAAAAAAGAGTGTTTATGTGAGGCAGCATGGTGAAATCAGGCGCTCGTCAAAATAATCAAAGGGAAGATTATTTTTTCTGCAGGTTTGTGAATTTTTAGATAATTTTTGTTTTCTTTGGCTCAACACATTTCATGCTCATTAAGTCATTAAGTAACACATTTCTATGTGGATTTTACTGAAAAACTCGGATTAAAGGCACAATCTCAAGCAAAGGAAATAGCTACAGTAGTCTCTGCCTAAACGCACAGTGCTCGGGAGGGCTCCTTAGCGTGTGTTTATACGGAGCGTGCGTTTACATAAACCTTTGCAAGGGGAGGAAGGGACGCAGTCATCTCAATTCCTTATTACTCTAGTGACCTCCCTTGGAGAGAGGGGATCATTTTGGCAGATAATGTGATGACACATGACTGTTTTCTGAAGGTTTCCCCGACTGAGTTTAAGAATACAAAGGCATTGAATGATGGAGGGGGGGGGGGAGAAAGATAGACTCAATATAATGAATATGCACTACAAACGTCAGGAACAGATAGCCTAAGAGGAAACTGTTGGTGATAGTCATAAGTCACAGAGATGATGGCCCAGCCATGTGGCTTTCCAAGCGACCACCCCCGACCCTAAATTCATGCGCAATCATTCTCTACATTCAGAGAAACATTTCTCTTGTGATTCGTTGAACAAGTGCGTTCTTCGAGCGCAACTGATTAAGTTTACTTGGCTAATCTTTAATCCTGTAGAGGCCTGTCTAGTGTTTTATGGCATTTACGTGTGTCGCGCATCAGGCCTAGATCTAACAAAACATTACACGCAGTCACTCAAACACCAGTCAGAAACCACCAGTCAGAAACCTTCTCTCAAAGGTAGAGATCTACATTTCCAGTGTCCAATCAAAAAACATTTCAGTCTCCTCCCCCCCCCCAACTTTTCACCGACCAGTCCTTGACCTATGCGTCTGTGGAAAGTTAGATGTGAAAACGCTGTCCATCACTGTCTTTGTTCGGCGTGAGGGGCACGCTCACCAATTTTCTAGGCTTGTCTTATGCAAGCTGTGCAGGTTCAAAGGTTGTAGTGAAAATTTCCCCTTGTCAAGCTTTACCTGTCGGCGAATTTCATGGATTGGAGCGTGCGTTTAGAGGGAGCGATCGTGTGTTTGTACGTCTAAATCATATAGTAAAAAACCCGTCTGATGACGAAAGCGTGCGTTTAGCGGAGCGTGCTTTTGTATGGCGTGCGTTTAGGCGGAGACTAATGTAAACTTTGGCGGCCATTTTCTCACTAATTTTATCTCTGAAACCGGTTGACCACCACCTCCTTAATTCGCAAATATCTCAACTTGTATTCAAGATAAATGGATATTTTTTATCCAAAGCAAGATAAACGAACAAGCTTTAACTTATGGAGATACCAATAACTCTACATGCCCAAAAATTGACGAGAGCCTGATTCCACCGCGTCATGACACATATTGTCTCTGATGTTAAACCTACTGTTTGTTACAGCAGTTAACTTACCTGTTCCTTCAATATAGTAGTATTGGGAGGTTGTTTTTTTTCTTTCTTTTTTTTCACAGACAAAGACCAGACAGGAGGACCCTTTAACCCTAACATGTGAGTCAAGCCATGTTTCAAGTCTGGCATCTCGGTTTTAAAAAATTAAAAATTTTAGATTATACAAAAAGAGGAAACAATACAGTCGAATCTGCTCTAACGGTCCCTTTTATAAGACATTCCCACTTCCCATTTTTTTCCCTTGTGTATTTCTTATATTATAATGATACTGTGTAAGACAGCCACTTTTCTCGTTTACAATGAGTGACCATCTTAACTGTAGTTCTACAAAAGCATTTGTTTTATGATGTTGGCAGAGACTAAGTCTTTCAAAATAGTGCAATACTTTGATGTTTTAGTGGTGTTTTCTCTGAATACATGTACATGCTATAACTATAAATTTAACGAATATGTCGTTTATGGTAGAATTGTAAAGGCAAAGTGGTTGAGAGTTCTGTACCGTAAGATGGACATGATGTTACCCTTCTTGCCTAGTCTCATGTGACACTTGATCAGGAAAAGTGACTCTCCTTACTCTTACATGACACCAGACCTTGGACGAATCGGGAAATTTCAGCTGTCACTTGACACTTTTGCTAAACATTTAAGGGAATTCAGAGCGAAGTTTGGTCTGAGGCTCCTAAATCTAAAAAAAATGTCTCTGTTTCCGAGTCTTATATCGTTAAGTTCAAGTTACTGCCCTGTGTAGGCCCTTTGTCTGTAGACAAACTTAACAATAGCATGTGTGTCTTCTCCCCCTCCCCCCTGTCCCCCTGGTGGTGTGGGGGCAAATGTATTGGACCTACTGCATCTCAGTAGGAGGTGAATGTGTTGGTGTGGTAGTTTTTGGTGTATTGTTTCCACTGTTTTTTTGTTTTTGTAAGTGTTTTATGGCGCTCGCAACTGCTTAAAGTCATATGAGCGCGCGGGACATATTAAACTTTTTCAGTTGGTAGGAAATTTTGAATTTTGCGCGGGTGGCGGCCGAAGCCTGCTCTTATCGATTTTAGACCACCAAGGGATCTTTAGCGTGCGCAACTTGCACACGTGCCCTCCGAGATTTTTTGCCCTTGTCCGAGAAGGCTAGGTGTAGATCTTTCCTACCAGAAGATCAGGGGTGTGGCTGAAAGACAGCAGTAAGAAGAAGCCAAGGAGTAGCAGTAGAAAGGCTGTAGAAAGAATCAGGAGCCCAGGGGAGGGGGGCAAAGGAGATGAGGGAGTGGGGGCAGAAAGAGGAGACGAAAGCTGACGACAGAACATTGCTAGAGAGCAGGAAAGGAGGTGAAAGGAGACAAATTTAGAGAAGAAAATTTTTCGGTCACTACCCGGATTCGAACCTGGGACCTTTGAATGAGAGGCCAACACCTTAACCTCTAGGCCACGAGAGCCCCCTGTTTCTACTGTCTTCTTCCCTTCTTGTGTACTTGGATCACTCTGGCAAATGCTTACTTTTGAAATGATTTATTTACATCTAGGTGGGTGTTCAGAACGTATTAAAAAACTAGCATCATGCTGTAGTGAACTGATGGTAAATTGCTTGCATCAGCACATCATAAAAATATTGTTTTTACTGCTCGCGGGCAGTGTTGCATACAGACGTCAATACTGCCTGCGCGCTGTTTATTAGATATTTTATGTGGTAAGCATATTTGTCAAATAGCAGTATCCCTTCCTGTCTGATATTCTTTTGTTTCCTTTGCTTTGCAGGCGTGTTTATGAGGATTCTGATGAAGAACGTGACTCCGATGATTATGATGAGGAACATGACTATGATGATTATGATGAGCCTGATAGATATATGGATAATGAAAAATATGAAGACTCGAGCTCAGATGAGGATGTCCTTCCATTTATAGCTGCAGCTTTTTATTAAGGGGATGAACAAAATTGTGTTGGAACTGTCTGAAAAGTGTGTGTGCTCCATATTGAGAGTTGTTTTTAAAAAAATTGGGGTTTGATTTTTTGTGTGTTTGTGTGAAAGTGGTAAGTAGGCACTTCAGTGAACGCGCTCACTATAGCGTCATTTGGCTTCGGAAAGTCCCATAGGGTTTTGTTTCCGGACATGACGTCTCATCGCGACAGTGGGTTCAAACTGCCCATATTTTTGTTTAATTTAGGGGACCAATATTCAAATCCGATACATGTCTTTAAAGACCTGTGGATGGCCTTCAAAACGCTTCTTTCCAGGTCGATGTTCGACTAATGAGTCTCGAAATATTTCAAGTTGAAAAATAGACAATTTTTAACCATTGATTTTTGATAAATTTTCTCGTCATATTTTTTTCAAACTACCCTTGTTGGTAAACCATTCTTTGTTCTTCCAGAAAACGTTTAAATGGTTATTGTAGAAGTCTTACCTTGGCTAGTGTAGTCTTACCCTTTTATCAACCAAATCCGCGAAAACCTAGCTGAACCCTTCCACCGTGACATCGCGCAGAGTCGTGACGTCACGCATTTTCGCCTTGAGCTTTTGGCTCCCTTTCTTCATTGTTTGAAATGTACGAGACAGGAAAATACATCGCCAAGAGATTTTTAAACTTTAGTTCAAAAAATTAATCAATTTTTGTAATGTTTTATTATCACTGACCTCACATTTGGCCTTAGTTCATTCGATAGTATAAAGTAAAGAAAACGAGACATTTTAGACCCAAGTATTTTCTTTTCACTGAGCTCCCCCCTCCCTCCTTTTTCCCCTGCCCAAAGTCTTTCATTGTGTAGGTCTAGGACCTAGATCTAGTATGAAGAGTCCGGACTCGTGTTGTTAACACAGTAAAAAATTAAATTGGGACTCCTATTAAAGTATCTGATGCAATTATTTGCTTGATAAAGTTTCTTAGGTCTATTGTTAGTACCGATCCAGATTTTCTTTCTTTTCTGTCGTATGAACAAGAACGAAAAATGTTATGTACTGGATTGTGGGATCCACTGCATGCCCCCCCCCCCCCTCTCTCTCTCTCTCTCTCTGTCTGTCTGTCTCTCTCTCTCTCTCTCTCTGGGTGTGTGTGTGGTTTCGTGTGTTCCCACTTCCCTCTTATTTTCATAACCGTACCTCTCTTTTTCTTTTCCATCCCACTTTACCTGCTCTTCAACTTTATACATTTTCTTTATTATATATCCTTCTTGTCTTATTTGTCTTATAATCGCCACCGCCGCCATCCTTCCACGACTCACGGTATTAGCTGTGTAAGCCTATTACTCTTTTCCACTGATGAAACAACCCTGAAGAAAGATGCCAGTTGCAACAAAGTGAGCACTTTTGCTCCTCATTTCTTACTTTATTTTACATTTTCCTTCCTCTGGTATCCTTAGGATGTCGAGGGGAGGTGCAGGTTTCAACGTCTGTGATATGCTAATTAGTTATATTGTTCCAGAGCCTTTTTAACCCCATCCAGTCAGGTTTTTCTTGGTCTTCCTCTTGATTTAAAGCCGGATTCGCGGGTGTGGTAAGCTCTAGCCGCTAGTTGTTTCTGGGGCATTCTGGTTAGATGTCCGAACCATTTGACTCTTTGACGCTCTCATAAATTTACTACTGGTAGACGTATGGTCTCGTTCCTTATGCGGTCTCCTCTGGTGGCGTTGGTGGTTTTGCAGAAACATGTGATTTCGCGTGCATTGATTTTCCTTTCTCATGCCTTGTTTAGAGACCATGTTTGGCCCTGGTATGTTATTGTTGGTATGAAGATTCTATTGATGAGCTGGGGATGTCACTTCAGTTGGGATGTTCTTGTGACTGAGAAGGGGTGCTAGCTGGTAGGTCACTGCATTTGCCTTCAAGGTTCTTTTTCTTTGTCCTTACGCCCAACTAGTGAGAAGATACTTCCCAAATATTTAAATTCCTCTACTTGTTGGAGTTGTGTTCCGTCAACAAGGATGTTGAGTTTCCCTGGGTTTTTTCTTGCCTTCATAACTTCTGTTTTTGAAATGAAGATTTTTATGTATAGGTGTTTATATTCCTCATTAATTAATTTTGTGGTGTGTTTTTTTGTGATTCCTCTTCATCTGTATTTAATGTACTCTGGTCATCAGCAGATACAAGCTCGCTCAGTTCATTGATGTTGTCATTTGCTGCTTTCGTGATCTTATCCATGTAAGTGATGAAGAGAAGCAGAGAGAGGACACACCCTTGTCTCACCCCAGACGTGATGGGGAAACAGTCCAATAGTCCTTTTGTTGACCTTTCGGCACTCAGGCTGTTTTTATAAAGTGCCATGATGTTCTTGAGCAATTGTCCTTTAACACCATATTACTCTAAGACTACCCCCCCCACCCCCCCACCCCCTGGGGGGATGCCACTGACTGAAGTGTCTTTATGCCATTCCAAAACAGGGGACGTTCTAATGCACAGTAGAATTGTAAATGGGCTGATCGAACAATGGCATGCTCATAGCTATGCCTGAACTATAACAGGGAACTGCACCTTTTTCTTTCCTAATCCTTACTATCGTCATTTTCCTCTACTTCTTTTGTATGTTTGTCACACTCTTGTGACCCGCTGTTTCCGGGGTGCCTTGATAGTCTAAGCAGACTGTGTGCTGTAGAAGCTAGAAAGGTTAGCAGAGTAAGTTTGATTCCCTGTAAGGACTTCTCTATTGACATCCACCCCTTGGCGCTCATGCAGGGGCGAAGGCTGACTTGTTTGACAGGGTAATCAAAGTGAAACGGGATCAGGTATGGCCTGTAGATATGACACAAGAATTTTACTTGAGGCGGCGACTCTGAGTTGTGAATGAAAACAAATCCGGAATTCATATTGTATGTTCAACCGCCAAAATAATCGGGAAAGTATCTTATTAAATATCAGTTCCAACTAAAATTAAATTTAACTTTAGATGTGAATACATAAACACAAAGAAAAGAAGCAGAGACGTCAGTACTAGATCTATATGTTATAGATCTACCAGTGAGTCTAACTCTTTGGTAGAACATGACAATTATCATTTTTAAAATTTTACATTTGGCTGTTTTTGTTAGCCTTTCGCGGCCAGGAGCTGGTGTCATAATCGAGGTCACAATCTGATTATAGGACGGTAAAAAGTCGAGGAAAAAAAGCAAGCACTTGCAACAGTGAAGAGATTGTTAGGAGTTAGTTCCCCTCACATTTGTGAGGTAGACTCGACCAGTGTTAGTTAGCTTACATAATCAGGGCTTGAGATTGATTTTAACTGTGACCCCAAAGGGGTGAACAGGGTATATGTGGCAATGAAACAGCTTAGACTGCTATGCACATGTTCCCTTCAACTATATTGGTGGACTCTTCCAGCCTCACTTTAAGCTTACTCAATCAAAGCTTGCGACTGCTTATGGAGTGGCCCGAGAGGGGTGAGGAGGCTATTTCTGTGGCCGTGAAACCGTTTTGAATGTCAGGCATACTGTTCATTGTTGATTACGAACGTCTTTTGACATTTAATTTAAGAGGTTTACGTTTATGGATGAATTTGACAGCGACAATGTTTCAAAATTAGGAAGGGAAGCAGTGATTATTTGATTATATAGACGCTTCGCCCCTGTGCTCATGTGACCTTATGCAGTTGCGGGTGCCGTAAAACCTCTACTAAAACCTCTAAGACTTCCCAAAGTTGACATCTATTTACCCTGTCGAACGCCTTTTCTTGGTGCACGAAGACGATATTGAGGTCTTGTCATGTCCAATGGCAGTCTCACACAACTTTCCGAATGCAAAAAAAAAACGTCAGTACAGCCCTTGCCTTTTGTGTAGCCAAACTGGGATTCACTGAGTTTAGTCTGTACAATTGGTCTCATCCTCATTTCCAGTATCTTAGCAAACGTTATATCCACACGGCTGAGAAAGGATATTCCTTTTTAGGCTCTGTGTTGTTTTTGTCGCCCAGGCCAGGTTAAATATCCTCCATAGCCAGAGTTCTCCGATATGGCCGTATAGTTTGATCTCTTCTGCTGTGATGTTTTCAACGCCCATCGCTTTGTTTGTGGGGCTATTCTTTATAACAGGTTGGATTTCACTCAGCAGTAGTGATGGTTCTGGAGTGGTTTCTTTCGGTGAGAAGCTGTTTGCTCTTGTTTCTGCTGTAGGATTCAGCAGCTCCTGGAAATAGCGTTTCTATCTTTCCTTAATCTTTGGCTTTCTGAAAATAGGGTTTTCCGTGCTCATCATTGACTATTTCAATTTGGTTGAATGGTTCTTCCCGCCTCCTCATGCTTTTTTAACTCTCTAGTAAAACTCTCAATGGTTTTCTTTACATTCTGTTACCAGCTGTTCTCCATGTACTGACCAGGATCTGTTCTTAGCTTCTTTTACTACCCTTGATGTATAGCGGCGGTCCTTTCTGTATAGGATGTAATCTTCCTCCGTCTTTGATTTCGACCACTTTTTGAATGCCTTTTTCTTCAGTTGGACGGCTTCCTTCACTTGGTCATTCTGCACTCTTGTTTTCCTGGTGCCGAACTCTTCTTTTAATGCTCTGTACACACATGCTTTGAAGTGGCTCCATTCCTCTTCCATGTCTCTCAATTTTGGGGGAAATTTGTGAAATACATTTTTCAAACGTTCATGTATCTTATCCTTGTTATTGTCATTTATATTTCTGAGATTTACGCCTTCTCATCGTTTCTTTGCTTCTGGCCTTTTCCTGTTTGGTGTGTCAATAGTCATGATGACTGGTCTGTGGTCAGTGTCTGTGATGTAGATGGGAATCACTCTTGAGTGTCTGATTTTTCTCAGTTTCGATTGGCGCTCATATGACCTTATGCAGTTGCCAGCGCCATAAAACTTCAACTAAAACAAACAAAAACATCAGTTTCGATCTTTTGGCTAGGATAAAATCAATTTGTGATGCTATCTTTAGATCATTACATTTGTACCAAGTTTTAACTTGACTCCTTTTGTGTTGGAAGAAGGTATTTGATATGACGAGCTCATGTTCTGCACACAACTGTAATAGCATTTCTCCATTGCTGTTTTGATCTGTTTCCCTGTCACTGTGTGGCTGCATGTATCCCTCCCACGTCGTCTTCCTTGTTTCCACTCTGCCGTTAAAGTCCCCCATCATTGTCACATTGTCTTTGTCATCCATGGTGTTTAAAAGGTCACTCAGTTGATCATAGAACTGGTGTCGCTGTTCTTCGGGATATGAGTCATTGTCATATTCTATGGTGATTTCCCGCTTTATACCATACTCGTTGAATTTTTTTCATATTCTTCAAGTCTGTGTTATGCTTGGGTTTAACGGCACTTGCAACACAAATAGGTCATGTAAGCCCCGAAGATTAGAGGTGTTACAAGAGAGTAACATACACAGAAAAGAACGAGGAGAATAAGGATCGTAAGTTGATTGTTAATAGGGAAAAAAGGAACAAACCACACCCCAGAGCACCCGCCAACTTCCTGCTTGAGTTATGCGTGTAAGATTGAAACTGCTTTCAATTTCAATCATTTTTCCCCAATAGCAAGTTACAGAACTCTTTAAAACAAAATGAGTGATGTTTTTCTTTTGAAAATCGGACCATTATTATGGAAAGTGTGCCCGTTTCTTTTTTTGGGTAATAAGCATTGGACTCCCGACGTCACGATTATGACGTAATTAAACGGTAAATAGAATTTTACTCTAAATTTACTTGATTTTTATTTTTATATATTGATTCTACATAAAACAGCAAACAAAATGATACCTCAATGGTCACGATATAACTATTATTAAGGATTTTATGACGTTGTGAAGTAAAATTTCGGGTTTTGGTGGCACAAAATGCAGTGCAGAAATTTGGCCAAATCAGGGCGAAAATTGATTCACAAAAACGGTCGCTGCTTCTAAACTAACAAAGTTAGCACAAAAAATTTAAAAAGCTCTGAAAACAGAAAGCCAAGCTCTTTTCATTAATCCAAATTTTAGTGCCCTCGGAGAAGTTTGAAAATTTCACTGAAGTGCCTATGGTAAGCATTGTTTGATAAATGAATGACCAAATTATCAAGATTTGAAGTGTGGGAGAAGATTAATGCACACAAGTGACCTGTCATTTGAACACAAAATGTCTTCTCTAAAAGCTGTGTGTTTTTGTTTTTTTTATTAAGTGTTTGCCAACTCATTGGAGCTTGTTGTTGTATGATACCTCAAGATTTCAAAGTTGAGCTGTAATAAGAGGACAGCATGTTTCAGGTTGATCCAAACAGATCATGTTGTCTATGTGAAAATACAATGTTTCTGACTGGTTGGAACTGAATGACAGGGGTCAACTTTACATGATCTGGAAAGTGAAAACTTTATAGGTAGTAAAGTTGATATGTTGTCGTTTTTATTATAGAAAGTGAGCTGGTTAAATTGTTTGCTTTACCGAAGTGGGGATGTTTTGCTGTTACTGTTGGATAGAGTTAATGAAGAATAAAGCATCTTGATGTTTGTTTGACAACTCATATATTGTTTTTACTGGGTTGTTGTTGTTTTTTTTCTCCTGAAAATACAGTGTGGTTTATACAGTAACTGAACCTGCAGGAATTATTGGCTGTTATAAAATAATTTGCACCATATAAGGAGTGAGTTAATGCTTCATGTTCTATGATAGGAAACCTTAATTTTATGACTTTGATGCCTAGAGTAGAATATGTATGTTGCTGGATCTGTGGATGCCACAACTCCATACAGTTGAAATTGTCCTAGAGGGCCACCCATTGTTGAGGAGAAAATGGTTGTCTTAGACTGTTGGGTGTCTTTGACAGTGTCATCAAAGATAGTGTAGAAAAAAGGCTAGGTGGGAAGTGGTTGTTTGTACAAACTACAAGTGATTGTCTGAGAGAGGTGGTCGTTGGAGCTGGTTCAATTATATATATATATATATATATATATATATATATATATATATATATATATATATATATATATATATGTGAGGCATCATTGTGAAATCAGGTGCTCATCAAAATAATCAAATTGAAGAAATCAATATTTCCGCCCGATTGGCAATTTTTATCGATTGTATTGATCTCGATACCTTTTATGCATAAAAACACGTTCCTGAATGGATTTTACTGAAAATGTTGATCAAAGGCAAAAAAAATGGAAATTTTGTAGTTTCCAAGGACACTGTGGCTTTGGCAGTCACCTGACTTTGGCGGTCATCTCGCTAATTTTACCGTTGACATCTGGCTATCCCTACCTCTTTCAATCACAAATATTTTGACTTCTTTTCTAGATAGAAAGGTATTTTTTCACCGAAAAGAACACACATAAATAAGCTTTACGATGGTACCGATAACTTCACATGTCCCAAAATTGTCGATCACCCGATTCCACCTCATATATAGTGACGTATGTACATGTATATAGTTTATATATAATATATATCTGCCTTAGACTTAAGTCTCAGAATGCTTAGTCCATCCTGAAAGGGGCGTTGATATTATATCTTATCCACACCAAGATGAAGTGCACTGTGCAAAACAAACTGTTTAAAAAAAATGCAGATGAGCTCTCTCTCTCTTGGGGAGCAATGTTTAGCTCTGTTTGTATTGCTGGACTGATGCATGTGAATCTGGCTCAAATCTGGAACACATCATTTTTGTACACATACATGGGTTGTTGGACATCTTGTCAGTATAGTTCTCTAAGTCTAAATGATGGTCTTCAAAGTAAAGTCTGAAGTCCCGCCTCGTTAATAACTTTACTCTTGAAATATGTTTGTCTGCCTCTAATTCCTGGGCTTCAGATGAAAGGCTTTATGAAAAAATGTGTAAGCTCCAACATTTGAGCTTCAGTTTTTATCCCTTTCGCACATGGGATCTTTAAATTTAAATAATCTGAATTACTTTTAAAATATTGTTTCACAAAAAGTGCTTTAACCGAGGATTTTGTATGTCTTCCTGATTGAGAATGAGACCAAATACATGTATTACCGGTAATCAGTTTTTTCTAGGGTTTTTACCTTTAGAATGCAATGCCTTTTGTCCCAAAGCAGATTGTAATTTTAGAAGTTTTCCAACCCTATCAACATTGTTTAGGTCATTTAATTTAGGCGGGCTACGACCCAGCAGGTTAAGGCCAACTTGTACAGAGTACAGAGGGGAATACAACGTCCTAGCATTTTTCTGATTGAGAAATATTGTTTTTGACACAGTGGATTTCTCAAATATTTAGCCATAGGATTGTATATTCCTTTACTAAGGATATAAGACAAATCAGGAGAACCCCCCCCATAGAAAAATTACGGTCAAACTCGGATATATAGCAGGACAGACGGGACCGGCTGTTTTTCCCTGTTATAAGCGAGTCATGTTATAAACGATATCAAGGGAAACTACTAGTACCATTGCACCTTCAGCTTACTATATATTCGATTACCGCAGATCCTTTTCCAGTGGGATGCTTTGCTGACACTGAGACAGAATCGATCCGCGACCCCAACACTATGTGGGGATATGTGTTTGAAAGTTTATGTTTAGGCAAGCGATAATACAAATACAAACAGGCAAAATGTCTTGGTTGAGACAAATATTAATAATTTGACAAATTGAAAGCAAGTTCATGTGCTGCAAGATCACTGTTATCGAGTCTGTGCAAATTGAACCCTGTTATAGCCTGGTTCATATTACTTACACTTATAGAGAGAAAAAAAGGGTAGGGATTTGATTTATCACTGTTATATCCAAGTTCCTGTAATAACAGAGGCTGTTATAAATGGACTGGACCTTAAATTTTTAATAGTAAAAGTAAAACACTAGTTATAGACTAGAGAGATCTTTAAAAGTTCAAATATAAAACATAGTTATTAACACTAATCTTATCAGCATGGATAATCACATCATTTATTTCAGAACACACTATACTATACATTCATACCTGTACAAGCAATTGGAATGGTTAAGTGTTGACATGTATATTAATCTGAACAATCGAATGATATCCAGGTTAGGTAAAGAATTAAATTCAGCTTTTTTCCCTCTATCAATTTTAATTTCTTTCTGTGACCTACTTTGTGTTACAGAATCAATTGCAACACCATACAGCCATTCATACCAGTGCACAGAGAGAATGGGAAAAAGAGGGGTGGGGTGTTGTCTGATGCTCATCTTTTTGTCTATAACTTTAAGAAACATTACCATTAACTTTGAAAAATGGTGCTCTCATTCCTTATTATATATTACTTACTGAAAACTGTAGCCTTTAGTAATTGCTGCTAAAAAAGGGTTTTTGATGCTTAATGCCTAAAGTGCGTATTCATCTACAGCCATAACTCGTGTGTACTCTTTGTAGAGTATAGTTCCTTTGATACGATCAACTGCAAGACCCAACATTTCTTCCATCTCATCTTTGGAAAACTTTTCACCTGCAACAAAATGAAAGAAAAAAAAAGCGTTAAATGCACTGCCATAATATGATTGTCACATATCGACATCATGTACAAAGCTGACAATGTAACAAAGATGTTGCAAGAGTGTAGGCTTACACTCTTAACTGAAATATCAGGTACACTAAAGGCAGAGGCATTTGTATACATGTACCATTGTATCTTATTCAGTAGTCTACAATTTAGGGATGTAAATTCATATTATTAATTATCTCTTATCCTACTTATGTAATGTTTAAGTTTTTAAAATCATTTCAAGAGATTTATTGATGTGATTTGATCTTCGCCATCTACAAGTAAGTAAAAACCAAGGTATGTTTTATCTGTATTTAAAACGAAAGAGAGTTAATTTACGTTAAATATAACTAACAAAAGTCATTATGTTATTTATAATCACACAGTAACGATACACATCATCCATCAGTAATTGATGAGGAAATATATATTCTCCCACGCCCAGTAACAAAATTATTCTATAATAACTATTACAAGTAATCCGTCTTTGGAATTGTTAATCGTAAAATCAGTCTTGCGATGTAACAACCAATTTACGAAGTTACATACTACAAACAAGCATTTTGCCAGAGCACAACAAACTTTATCCTCCTCTTATTATTATTAACCATGTAATTTTCAGCGGAGATAAATCCAGAGACTAATTTCTGCTACTTTCTCTTTCTTCACCTCCTTTTTCTCCCTTTTCCACTTCTTATTGTTATCCCTGTACAGAAAACCCTAGATCTAGTTCTCAGTTCGATGAGCAGAGTAAAATGGTATCCATTGACTTGCACTTGATAATTTAAAGTACACATGGGTCACCTAATCTGGTATCAAAGGAAACGAGGAAATGGGGGTGGGGG
>NW_004797456.1:1038751-1060649 GCF_000002075.1 Aplysia californica | reverse complement strand
CACACACACACACACACACACACACGCATAGAGACGGAGAGAGAGAGAGACAGAGAGAGAGAGAGAGACAGAGACAGAGAGAGAGAGAGAGAGAGAGAGAGAGAGGAGCCTGCTATGGTGTAAAAGATAGCTTACATTTATTTCGCAGAGTATATATTTAAACAGGTTATTGTATGAACGGTCAAGACACGCACTATTACATAAATGTTCATGATACCCATATATGGCAGTTGAATGTTGAAGGAAGAACGATGTTGGCCGATGACGCAGAGCTTCATGGTAACCCCGGACAGAAATGCAAAACCCAAACTCTCTGATCTATAGCGACTTAGATGTTGGAGCAGTAGACGAGGGAGGTTAAAAGTTAAAGAGGAGGAGAATTGTGGGAGGAAAAGGAAGAAGATAACGGAGACTAGGTGGAGGAGGATAAGAAGAAGAAGAAGAAAAAGAAGAGGAGGAGCAGGAGAAGAAGAAGAAGAAGAAGAAGAAGAAGAAGAAGAAGAAGAAGAAGAAGAAGAAGAAGAAGAAGAAGGAAAAGCATCAACGATGATCAAGAAGATACACAATACAGATAGATCCAATTTTGTTAGAGTTAGAGCATCAGCATGTTCATAATATTCTTTAGCTATGAAGAAAATACAGGGTGTCCCAAGCGAAACAGTACACTAATATGTGAAAAACAAACCTTACAAGTAGATACGTTCCAATGTAATACGTAAATACATGAAATATCATTCCTCTGTTATGACGAAGAATTGTTCACTTGCCCAGCTGGTAATACAGAAATAAACCTAGATTGTGAGTGGGTGGTTGGCAGGTGCCCTGGTGTGGTTTGCTCCTTTTTTCCTAATAAACATCCTTTTTCTTTCCTCTTTCTTTTTTGTGTTTGTTACTCTCTGCTTGCACCTTTAATTTTTTGCACTTAAGTGACTTTACTGAGTTGCAAGTGCCATCAAACTCTTTCTAAAACATTTTAAAAAAAGAAATAGTTTTGTTTAAATCCAAACATAGATGGAGTGGGCAGTCACGTCATTTCACTATAGATACTGGACTGCATACATGATCTTTCTGTTGGCACAAGGCTCGGCCATGATATTGTCGTCTTACTCTATAAAATATTAGCTTCATATTAGTAACATTTTGAAGTCTTATTCTTTTGATAGACAGGATAAATAATAAGAAAAATATGCAAGGTATTGCAGAGAAGAAGAAATGATGGGTAGCCTCCTATCACTCCTTTCATGAGATGGTGACTGGTACTGACATAGCATAGAAGAGGAGTGTCGCTAAAAACATCCAACATGACAAAATTGAACATTATTGACCGCTGCCCTAAAAAAAAGCATGTCTGTCACAGTTTCTGACAATAAGCATGCTATCACAATAATCAGAGCTTTGCTATTTGTGTCACAACGCAGTGGAGCTATTTGTGTCACAACGCAGTGGAATCAGGCGCTCGTCAATTTTGGGCATGTAGAGCTATTGGTATCATCTAAAAGCTGATTTATTTGCCTTGCTTTGAATGAAATAAATATCCATTTATCTCAATTATAAGACCCCTGTTGCAATGGAAACATGTCACTCAACTTCGGAGCCCGTTTTCTCCTTTTCGTGTTTCCGCACCTTGCATACTTAAAAGTTTCATATTTTCCAAATTGTTTTTTTTTGTTTGTTCGTCCTTCGCATTTGAAGATGACCATGACTTCACAAATTGGTCTGTTGATGGTTACTGTGAGTCCGGAGATGGCTGATTAGTCCTATCCGGGCTCGAAAGGTTCGCCCACATTGTGGGCACGGGTAGTCTGCTGTTGGACTTGTGGTGGAGGCAGCTCTGGACTTGCGCACGTTGCGTTTTTGTTTAGCCTCGGCGATTCGCTTGGCCTCTGCTGCTTTGGCTCCCTTCATTAGCTTGCAGCGCCACGTTGGACGATCTTGGGCCAGCGTTTCCCACGAGTCGTTCAGGATTCCAAGTTCCTTGAGGGAGACTTTGAGGCAGTCCTTGAAACGTTTTTTCTGCCCCCCAACTGAGCGCTTGCCATGAAGCAGCTCTCCATACATCAGCTGTTTGGGCAACCTGCTGTCCGCCATTCTGATCACGTGGCCGGCCCATCTGGCTCACGTTTTGTGGAGGATGGTATAGATGCAGGGTGTTCCGGCTCGCTCTAAAACAGCAGTGTCTGGGGCTTTGTCCTGCCATCGGATGCGGAGGATTTTACGAAGACAGCTCAGGTGGAACCAGTTGAGCTGCTTGGCGTGTCTGCTGTAGACAGTCCAGGTCTCGCTGGCGTAAATAAGAATAGTAAGAACCACTGCCCGGTAGACCTTCAGTTTTGTGGAGAGGCTGAGTCCTCTGCACTCCCAGACATTCTTGCGAAGCCCTTGGCAACTCTGGTGTTTATTTCAGCATCTATATGAACGGCTCGTGAAAGTGTGCTGCCTAGGTATGTAAAGTGGTCAGCTGCCTGGAGTTTCTGTCCCTTCACCATGATGTGTGGCACTGTGTATGGTTGACCAGGGGCTGGTTGGTACAAGACTTCGGTTTTCTTGGTGTTGATGGTGAGGCCGAAGTTGTCACAGGCTAAGGTGAAACAGTTAATTTCGTTTTGCATACACTCTTCTGTGCTAGCGTTGAGTGCACAGTCATCGGCGAAGAGAAGTTCCCTGATGACTGTTTCTTTCACCTTGGTAGCAGCCTGGAAGCGCCTGATGTTGAACAGCCTGCCGTCGGTTCTGTACCTGATCCGGATGCCATCTTCACTGCTGTGGAAGGCATCTGTTAGCATGGCGGAGAATACCATGCTGAAAAGAGTTGGGGCAAGGACGCACCCTTGTTTAACGCCGTTGGTCACAGGGAAGGTGTCTGACTCGTCTCCATCCCCTAACACCTTCACCATCATACCATCGTGAAGCTGTCTGACAATGGTGATGAATTTACTTGGACATCCATACTTCTCCATGATCCGCCACAATCCTTCTCTGCTGACAGTGTCGAAGGCCTTCGTTAAATCCACAAAGGTCACGAGTAAGTCGCAGTGTTGCTCCTGGCATTTTTCCTGGAGTTGGCGGGCGGCGAAGATCATGTCTGTAGTTCCTCTTTTGGCCCGGAAGCCGCACTGAGTTTCTGGGAGGAGTCCCTGTTCCAGATGATGGAGGAGGCGGTTCAGTAGGACGCGGGCCAGAATCTTGCCGGCTATAGACAGGAGTGAAATTCCCCAGTGATTATCACAATTCTGCCGGTTGCCCTTCCTCTTATAGATGTGGATTATGTTGGCATCTTTAAATTGTTGTGGGAGCTTTCCCTCGTTCCACATGACCTGGAATAGTTCAGTCAGCTTTTTAAACATATTCGGGCCTCCTGCTTTGTACACTTCGGCAGGGATTTCGTCGGGTCCTGGGGCTTTGCCGTAGGAGATTTGTTTTGTAGCCTCTCTGACTTCTTCTTCCGTGGGGAGGGTGTCAAGGTCTTTGTTGATAGCCACTTGGGGCAGGCGGGTGATGGCCTCATCATTTATTGCAGCAGGACGGTTGAGAACGATGTTGAAGTGTTCGGCCCATCTTTCCAGTATCTGCTTCTTCTCTGTGAGCAGCTGTAACCCATCCGCACTGATGTACAGAACTGGTGATAGTTTTTGGAAATTATGTTAACTAAATTTTGAAATTTCCTTCATATGACTGATATTGACCGGCAGGGACATATTGTGTCAACAAGAACTTCAGGAGATCAGTAAGGGCTGTTAGAGTTTACAGGGATGCAGACCTGCTCATTGCAACAATCCGACTACAACTAAAGCAAAGACAGGGGATTTTCAATCATAGGTGCTGGTACAATGTGGAATTTCTGAGAGAGCCATCGTCAAGAGAGGAGTTTACTGTAGCAGTTAAGAACAGGCTCCAAGGGTTGGAAACACTAGGTAAGGATAGCAGTGTGGAAGAAACATGGGAGGCAATAAAAGAAGGCTGGACCACTGTGTGTCTAGAGGTACTGGGAAAATGGAAATGTGAGCACAAGCCATGGATATCAGCTACAACTCTGTGGTAGATAGAGGACAGAAAAAAAAAGGATCAAGTAAACAGGAGCAAAACAAGAGCAGCCAAAGCAAAGGCCCAAGAAGAATACACAAAGCTATGAATGATGTGAAAGTCAACATACAGACAGACAAAAGAAACTATATAGATGACCTGGCGGGCGAGGCAGAGGAAGCAGCAGGGGCAGGAAACATGAAAAGACTGTATCAAACCACCAGGAAACTTGCAGGCAGAAACAGGAACACAGATATGACAGTTAAGGATAAAGAGGGAAAGCTTCTCACAAATCCAGACGAACAGAAAGAACGCTGGAAGGAGCATTTCAAAGAGTTTGACATTCCACTAGCAGAGATTGATCTGGAGAGAAAAAAAGCCCAGTTTAGTGGGGATCAAGGAGGCGATCAGACACCAGAAAGCAGGCAAGGCAGCCGGCCCAGATGGAATTCCCCCAGAAGTTTTCAAGGCGGATATCGACACTGCGGCAGGGATTCTTCATGGAATTATTGGCAAGATATGGGAAGGCGAAGAATTTCCACAGGATTTGAGAGAGGGACTGCTTGTGAAACTACCCAAGAAAGGCGATCTGCATGAGTGTAAAAACTACAGAGGAATCATGCTCCTATCCATTCCTGGGAAGATTTTAAGTTGTACCATACTGGAAAGATTGAAGGAAGCCGTGGATGTAAAACTAAGAGAGGAGAAGGCAGGATTTCGTAAAAAGAGATCATGTACAGATCAGATTGCAACTTTGAGGATAATAGTGGAGCAGTCCACAGAGTAGAACTCTTCCCAGTGCATTAACTTATTGACTACGAGAAAGCTTTTGACAGCCTAGATAGGGACTCAATATAGAAGCTCATACGCCCTATGGAATACCAGATAAGTTCGTGAGATTGATCAGGAAGATGTAAAAAGGGAATGAGCTGCAGTGTCTTACTTTGAGGGCAGCGGACAGACTCGTTTGAAGTGAAAACAGGAGTTAGACAGGGATGCCTGCTATCACCTTTTCTCTTTTTATTAGCAGCGGGTTGGATAATGAGACAGACAACATCGGGATAGCGCGGTGGCATTCAGTGGACTCTTTCCAGTCAGTTGGAAGACTTGGACTTTGCCGACAACTTGGCACTTCTTTCTCACAGTCGAGCCCAGAAGCAACAGAAGACAGATCGCCTCAGGACCTTCTCCTGTAGTGTTGGACTCCATATTCACACGGATAAAATGAAAGTTCTTCGAAAGAATGCAGTCGATGTTCCTATCACAGTGCAAGGGGCACCATAGGCGGATGTTGAATCCTTCACCTACCTGGGAAGTGTCATCAACAAGGCAGGGGGAACAGACAAAAACATAAAGACCAGAATCAAAAAGGCAAGAGCAGCATTCATCATCCTCAGGAACATATGGATGTCTAAGGAACTGGGATTGAACACCAAGCTGAGGATATTCAAAACAAACGTGAAGACTGTTCTACTGTACGGATCAGAGACATGGAGGCTTACAGCATCAGAAGCAAGGAAACTGCAAAGCTTCATAAATGGATGTCTAAGAAGGATAGCGGGGATCAAGTGGTACGATTGAGTCACAAATGCTGAACTGGGGGAAATAACAAGCTAAAGGCCAGTAAAGGAAGACATACAGGTGAACAAATGGAAATGGATTGGGCACACCCTGAGGAGACCCCTGACAAGCATCATCAGAAAGGCTTTGACGTGGAATCCACAAGGAAAACGTATGAAAGGAAGACCAAAAATGACATGGAGGCGAGCGGTACAAGCAGAAATGGAAAAGGCAGGTACATCATGGAAACAACTAGAATAGGATGCGGAGGACAGGCTTCAGCTGGAGAAATGTTGCCTATGCTCCACTGGGAGTTAAAAAGGGCAAGATAGAATGGCTAAAGAGTCTTTGAAAACAGAAAAATGATATATTTTGTGCTTTTAATCAATGATTTTCAGTAAAATTCACATGGAAAGGTGTTTTAGTATGGACCTAAAAGAGGTAAAGCCAAAATATAAAAATTTGAAAAAAAATTTCCAAACTGCCAGAAAAATGCCTGTTTCTCCGATTTCGTTATTTTGACGAGCGCCAGATTTCACCACGCTGCCTCACATTTATTGTTTGATAGTTAATTTGGAGAGCTTGATGATGGCATGTTTATTAAACACTGTCGTTTTAAGAGTCAGTTTTAACGTAAGTATTAGAGTTTAAGATTGTATTGTTTCTTGTGCAGCACAAGTACATAAAAGTGCATTTGCGGGTAATTTTAAATGACAACACTTCATTTGATATAATGATAAACAATGTAAATGTTTCCAATACCATAAAATTGTCACACTTGTCTCACGTCTCCTCCACTGCCATAACAGATGCATAATCTTTATATAAAACTGTTTTCTTCTCTGGATCCACAGCTGCTGAAATCATTTCTTCCATTTCATCTTGTGCGAACGGTTCTCCTAAAAGTACATAGATAAAATTTGTACATCCTAGTTATTAAATGCATGCTGTTATTAAAATATCTCTAAGTTTGACACCTGAGAGGTTCCAGAAGATTATAATTGTATAAAAGATAGTTTTGAAAAGTAACATGAATTTCAGTAACAATTTAAATACATGAAATGTCAACAAATTTATAAACAGTAATCAAATGTTAACATGAAACAACAACAACAACAAAATTAGATTTAACCAAAGTTTAGCTGAAAACCAGCTACAAGTTGAAACTTCTTACCATACTCCTGTCAAGAAAGCCACATGACAACAGATCATAATATCACATCAAAGATGTTTAACATTTAATGAAATCTAAACATTTAAATGCATGTGAAACCAACCTTAAGAAAAAAACAGGAACGAAATAGATCTTGTCTTATAAAGTGAGGTTCTCAAAGAATATGGCTGCAAGTGAACAGTCTCGAACAGTGGAAAAAAAGAAGTCTGAAATTTGCACCATGGTCACACTTAAAATTCTATGTTTACTGCATTGCAGATAGATCTTTGCAGTACCTCACCTTAAACAATGAGACTGAATGAAGGAACAATTTGGGAAATTGGGAAATGTGAAAAGGTTGGTAAAAAAAATAATCCAAACCTTCTTCAGTCATGTACTTTGTAAGCTCCTCCACTGTGAGATAGCCTTTCATATCCGTATCCAAGACTTGAAAGGCTTTTAGAATCTGATCCTCAGGTGAAGGTTTATACCTGTGGCATAAATACAATATTGATGTTGAAAACAGTACCAAACTTTTAAAGGATGATCAATAAGGTAAAAAAGTTGACGAAAAAACACTCTTTCATGATCTAATCACTGAGTTCAAATTACTATTTTAAAAAATGATAGTGAAGATAAGAGGAGGTTGACACAGAATCAATGAAAATAATACATGTACTGAGTTGATAACTGAAATAAATAAAAAATTAAGGCCCATCATACCTTCGTTCCATTAACACTTTGGTCATCATAGGAAGAAACTTTTCAAATCGTATATACCCTGTTGGTTCCTCCTCTTCAATCTGTCAGAAACAAAAACCGTGTAATATCACAGAATAAATGATAAAACACAGACTTACAAAAAACTGCAACAAATGAAAAGGCCTGCTTATATTTCCCTTAGACAAGCAACAAAAAGCATTGGTAAAGTCATAAAGGATTCCTATTAACTAAGTGTAATTTTGAATAAAGATGTCTTTTCAATAGCCCACGAGTGAAATTTGGGATTAACAAACCGGATACATCGAGAAATCTAAATATTTGCAAGTTCTTCAGAACCTGTGACTTTTTCACCTTTGTTTTCAGTACTACTCTTTAGAACACAAAAATAAGCAACGGCATCAGGTTATGCCATGGATAGATGGAAATAGTAGTCTGTCATACAGAGAAAGCATTAATCATCTCTTCTTTCATCTCCCCAAAACAATTCTAAGAGCTAGAGGGATCTGTATGAGGTTGTTCTTTCCTCCCATACTTGCACACAAGTTTTGAAATGGAAACAAGAAACAAGAAAAAGTAAATTTTTGAATGGCACGAGAAACACACTCAGTAGTCTGTATATTGTATGCTGAAATATGCCAGGTTAAAAAAAAGAGGAAACAAACTGAGTGCTTAGTGTAAGACTACCATTGCCCATTTTGAAAAGTGACACATGACCGAATCTTACATTGAGCAGTCGAAATACAGAAATGTAATTCTCCAAGTTGCAAAATTACAATGTGGGTTTTGTGAGACCACTTGTTTATATAATTCTCCTGAAAAATAATAAACAGAACTCCCCAGCAAGGCTTTACAACACACTGGACATAATTTAGAAAGGCTAAATGCTTTTGCCTTCATCAAAATCATATGGGCAAAGGATCAAACAGGTTCTTTTTGGTGTGAGATTGATCCAATCAAGCGGGCAAGATCCCGAAGACTCAAAACTGATGGAGCCCTTTACATTAAGTAAATCACATGGTCAAGCTCTGAAGCATACATATAAAAAGGTTGTGTTAGAAGTGTTTGTACTTTAAAAATTTGATTCAATAGTGCTCATAAAAAATTAATGCAAAGCCAAGACGCTGCAGAGAAAAATTCAGACTTACCTCCGCAAGCATGTCATGAAGCTCTGCCTCACTGGGACAGCAATTCAGGGATCGGATAATAGTTCCCACTTCCCTGTAACAGGTATGAACAGTACCACAATTTTTAAAAAGGTTCTTCCAAGTAGCGATGAAAAAGAGAATATCAGAGTCATTCATATATATAGATATGTAAACACAAGGTCCACATCTCATGTAAATTTTCTTTCAGGACGAGATAGTTTATTTCCAGCTCTATCAATTTATGAAAGCTACCTTGCAACCCCTGAAAGAGGTTTCAACTCCCTACAAAATACAAAGAAATTCTCTTCGACAGTGGTGCATACGGTATCATGCTCAGTGGCAGTGGGTGGACCAAAATTTGGGTGGAGTTAAGGTTGCCTCCACTTCTTTACCACCAAATAACAAGCAATAAGAACAAAACAGTGGTGATTTTTTTATACCCACAGCGAGCCACAGCATTTTGAGAACCATTCAAACGAGAAAAGTCACCTTTGCCTTCCATCTCTTTGTTCTACGTTGAGTTCTTCTGGATGGTGGGGACGAAGCCGTTTCCCCTTCAAATTTCTCTAATTAATTTTCATCTGATGAAAAAGTTGGCTCAAAAGTGGTTTGATGTAATTAATAACTGTTAAACCTCAGCGGCACACACAAAAACATGCATACACAACACTCCAAACATTTACCGTCTATGAGCTGGATTAGATGGCATAGTCGAAAAAGTAGAGCGCACCTAAAAAAAGGTCCAAAGGGTGGTAAGGTAACTGAGACACTGGATGGAGGAAAGTGTGACGTAAACTTTCACCCCATTGTCAGGGCTTGGAGAGCGCGAGCCCTATCCGTGCAGTGTTATTTTTTTCCAAGTCGTCTACCTTTTTACAAGAGGGGTTTCATTAAGGAGGGGCCATGGGAACAGGCTCGTTCCTTGCTGAGCCCTATAAAGACATTTGATTGGCTGTTAGGTTACTATAGTTGTAAGTGGTGACAACAATGACTGGATAAATGAGCAAGCTGCCGAGTTGATCACTCTGTGTTCATTGCGTGCGGCCACAACGGTATCCATGGCTTATTTAGTTATCTTCATTTGCTTTGGGATAGAGTTGGGGGGTGGGGAGATGGGCTCAAGCCCGTGAGCCATTCACTACCCACCGCCACTGATCACACTAGTAAACTGTATCTGGCTGCGTAGTGACAGTAGAATTCCTCATCCTCAAACCTCAGCATTTTATTTCAAGTTTGTTACAAATGTTATTCCAGCAATGAGCAAGAGGGGACTGATACCAGAAAGGTTCATAAGCATGATGAAATATTTTCTGACAATTTTTAACTTTCTATATCACTCTAATCAACAGACATATGAATGGCTAAGAACTGTGATGATTAATCCATTGAAAGAAAAATGGCTGGTAAGATGGTTGAGTGAATTTCTTCATGGGAAATTCTCGGCTCTGTTTTTTTTTTTTTTCTGATCACAGAGTGATTTAGTTTAATTTTGATTAGGGTTTTACAGTTTTGCAAAAAATATAGATTATATAAATGTCAAAGAATAGAACATGGGGGGTGGGGTATTCAAAGAAACTCTTTTAAAAAGTTAATAAGCAAACAAACAGTTGTAGCCTACTCTGTATTACCCTGTAAATGTCCAGGCACTTCAAGTTTGTTGTTATTGTTAATGTTGAAGTCTAATAAGTAGATTTATTTAGAAGGCAGAGCACCTGGTTAGCTCAAGGGACACCAGGATGAGAGGAAGTATTCCAGAGAGAGTGAGAAACATCAGCCCCCCCCCTTTCCCTCAATCATTTTGTAAGTCTCAATAAACACATACCTGACATCCACTGTTTTGTTAGACTCATGGTCAAAGATATCAAAGGCATCCGTGATTTTCTTTTGGATATCAGCAAGCAGTGAATCTGAATCAGATTGTAAGTACATAAGTATTACGACTAGAATAAATCTCATAGTAATTCCATGAATATGAAAAATTGAATAGACACTGATTAAAACAAATTCAAACAGAGGACAGTACACTTACTGAAGATAAGTTTCAATTATGTCGTATCTCTTCACAATTAGGCATATACCGCAAATTTAGTATGGGTAAGCACAAGTACTGAAAATGATATATCCTAATTTCGAGGGCCATTAAAATGATTAGCAAAACCAAAAACTTCTTTTAACTTGATAATACTTATAAAGCTAATTTATCATGTCGTAGATCTATAGGCGTATTAAAAGCCACACTAGTTTTCAGAGCAATTTCATACATAATATGTCTAACAGTCTGAAATCAAACCAGAACATAATACAGGAGCATATATTATCATTTTCTCTATTTTCCCATCTAAATCATCCCATTTAGATATATAATTCTTCAGTTTATCATTTTCCTCTTTCATTTATTAATTCTCTTGTTCCCTTTTCTTCTTCCCCAACCAATGGTTGCCTCAATTATACTCAATATCATTATTGTTATTTGACACAGACATTAACTGTTTTATTTGACTCTCAGTCTGACAAATTTTTAGTTAAAGTTAGGCCTAAAGTAACTTAATCAGCGCACTCATCAAAGATGATAAGAAGAAACTCAAACAGTACTCTTCTACTCTTCAATTCATTATACAATAGGTCTACATAATATAATACGAAGTGGCTATGCATACGGCCCTCCCATACGCATAGCATTGAGGCTATGTGGCCCTCCACTTCACATAATAAGCTAGGCTTTGTAGGTGGCACATATAAACTATCAAACCAGACACTACAAGTGGGCAAACTTAAACCCTGGAAGCTAGCACGCCCGCCCTTTATAAATGGCGTGAGCCGGGCTACCCTGGAAGCGCACAGGCCCTATTATAGGGATGACCTACTTCCATTGGGAAGTGCACAGCTATAAAGGGCATAGACACTGACCTTTTTTCAATGGAAAATTTCAGCATTCCTTATATGGAAAATGACGTAAATTACAGGTCAAAGTTATAAATAGTGACCAATGACTTTGCAAGTTATCTTCACCTCGTAGAGCGTCAGTTGGCCAAAGAACGTACAACATAACAAAATAGTTCCTTCAGCCAAAAAGGTGTTCGCGGAAGTCCGCACATTGGTTCAGATATGACGCTGCAGTCTTTGTTTTGAAGCTCTCTTTCGTTTCACCACAAAAGAAGAATAGGAATAGCACAGCTTGTTAGTTCCACTTTTATTATATATTTTCACACAAGTAGGGTAACTCAGATCGCAAAGTCCATACTTTTTTAAAGAGGGTGCCACAGAATGTTGAGGACACTTTTTTAATTGGCTGAATTTTAGAGGGGTGAACTATCTTGTTATACACGATCTTTGTCTTGGCCAAGATATCAATCGATAAAAGTGACGCGGTCCAGCTGAGCGATTTTCAAGGCCGTGAGCATACTTCTCAAAATCTAAGGGCCGTACAAAGGGAGGGCCGTACGCATGAGGGCTGTACGCATAGCCACGAGGCTATGTGTACGGGAGGGGGGCCGTACGCATAGCTATGAGGCTATATATCGTATGGGAGGGCCGTACGCATTGCCACAGGAAATATAATATGAGTTTCTGATATGACCATCAGTGCCATCACACCAAACTCGGATCGCCCAAACTCACTGTATCATAGCCATAATATGTAGACTCTATGGCATAGGTCCCTCTATCTAGATTATAAAGTTGACTCACATGCACGTCAGTCATAAAAACAGGCCCTTCTCCAGGGGTTAAAACTGGTTTTTAGCATTCCATATTTACACATTCTTCATAATGGACTTGAACTTAGCTTGGAATCATAGCATTACGGAAATTAAAAACGCAATAACATCAGTATTTCTTCACCTGCATTGTCTTTGTTATTGTTGGTATCTTCTGTCCCGCTTTCGTTCGCCATTGTTGTTTACATCAGTGTTGTTGCTAACGAAATTCAGACGACTTAATGCAGCTACACTTTCGTATCTTTGGTATTACAATAAAAGCTTAAAGAATTGTAGACATTGTACTAATTGTCAATATTAGAATATCTAAATATTTTTTTACCCTGTTTGACACAGGAAAGGGTTGTGGAATCAAATTCTAAGGGTCTGCATATGTTTCTATTTAGTTTCGACTTTTTGTGACGATGCCTTGACCCTGCCTTGACCTCTCGCCGGCTTGTCCCCATCAAGGATACTTACGAGTTGTTGCCTTGGACAAAATCTTCTGCTAGGTTGCACTGTTACTATCAAACATGGTGAGTTCTTGTGACTGAAGTTGATATTTTACCATTGCTTTTTATCTAACGCATTAGAAATTTAAAAGAAGATGCCAAGCATACTTTATAAAGATGATATAATTTTACGAGGTCACTGATCCCTCTTTTTTTCACTCACCACCTTGCCACCGTTCGCCGTGTCTCTGTGTTCAGCAGAGCAGAGAATGAAAGATCCTTGTCAAGTATTATTAGATCTGGACAGTCTAGATCTAACGAGTATTATTTTTGGAAAGGAGAGACCTTTCTGTATTGGATCTGCGCAGGGAATAGGACTTATTATGTATAATTCTAACAATGATATTGTTTTGTCGAATTTAACACTAATAATTGCTTGTTCTCTGCCAAATTTTAACACACTTTTGTGTCTTGTTTTGTATAGAGCCTAAACCTAGAATCTAGAATCTAGGGCTGGTAATGTTTGTTATTACAGTTTGGGATTGGGAAATATAACATCATGACCATCACCAAATTACAATAACACAATATTTAACTCTTTCCGGACGTATCGCCGATATATCAGCGCGAGTCCACACCCTTTGCGGACGACGGACGTATCGCCAATATATCAGCTGTGATAGTATTGTTTCGTTTTAACATGATCCGTCATTTGTAATTACTTTTTATTGTTATTGAAAACTTGGAGGATTTAGGAAAGGGGGCTCTTGTGGCCTAGAGGTTAAGGTGTTGGCCTCTCATTCAAAGGTCCCGGGTTCGAATCCGGGTAGCGACTGAAAAATTTTCTTCTCTAAAATTGTTATTGTCTCCTTTCACCTCTTTTCCTGCCCTCTAGCAATGTTCTGTTGTCTGCTTTCATTTCCACTTTCTGCCCCCCACCCCCTCACCTCCTTTGCTCCCTACTCTGGGCTCCTGACTCTTTCTGCAGCCTTTCTACTGCTACTCCTTGGCTCCTGCTTACTGCTGTCTTTCAGCCACAACCCTGATCTTCTGCCTGAAAGATCTACACCTAGCCTTCTCGTACAAGGGCGAAAAATCTCGAAGGGCTCGTGTGCAAGTTGGGCACGTTAAAGATCCCTTGGTGGTCTAAAATCGAGAAGAGTAGGTTTCGGCCGCCACCCAGGCAAAATTCAAAATTTCCTACCAACTGAAAATATTAGGTGTGTCCCACGCGCTCATTTGACCTTATGCAGTTGCGAGCGCCTTAAAACACTTTACAAAAACAAACAAACAAAACGATTTAGGAAACAAAAACATCTAAATCTAGTTTCACTTTGTCAAAGTGTGGGTTCGGGAAAAATGAGTGAATTAATTCTTGCGGTCTTGCATCAACAAAACGATGTGACCGGACTCAATATAAATATCATAACTCAAAACAAAAATTGGAATATTGTTTTCAAATAAAAAGCTGCGCTTTCAGAAACTTATGGATTATGGTCTTGGCCTGTATATGATAAAATAGCTAGCTATGCTGATTTGCTTTCACATGTTTGGTGAATGTAATTTTTCGCGTCAAAATTTATTTTTCTCATCACCATCGCCATTTCTAACCCTTTTATTGCATACTTATGTTCAAAATTAATCCTTATTTCATGTTGGGATGTATTCCTCATTCAATTTCCTTCAAATTCAATTTGATATCATATGTTACATTTTGAGTGATGTTTATTTTTATATGAAGTTATTTTGTACATCTTCTGTGTAGCCAAATCGAACCACAAGTTAATTACGTCTAGACCCCCCCCAAAAAAACACACCAAAACAACCTAAGTCCGGAAAGAGTTTAAAAAATATCAATCTAAAAAATTTTGATATTCCAATTTTGGATCCTCCACAGTTTATTTTTAATGTAAGCCCAGGGCAGCCAACAACGTGAAGTTGTGTTTCCGTTGTGTAGGCCTTTATAATGAAATATGGTGCATAATAAATATTGTTCCTTAAATGTTCATTGTATTCTGTAGGCCTACTTAGTTATAGCTGTAGGCTACATGAATGCATTTCTATTAAAGCATACTAGTTCAGTGTCAATGTGGTAATGTAAATTAGTTGTTTACTTTTTTTCTTGACAGGTCTTCATTACAAATACAGTCAAACCTGCCTTGACAGTAACCTGTATAATATGGCCATCTATACAAACGGCCACTTTCATTTCCCCCCTTGTATTTTCTCTATATATAATTTAATTGTATAATACGTTAACCTGTCCAACACGACAGCGGCCACCTTGTTTTATCAACCCGCTGTCAAATTTACCTGCCTTAGGAGGCCAGGCGTGGTCACCCATCGCCCGACGCTTTGTCTTAAATTGTGTATCTACCCCTCGGCCCTCGCGCTGTGGAAGGGCCGTCAAAATTAATTCTTTGTCATTTTTGTTTGTCCCTCGAAAGAATGTTTATCCAGGTTGACCAATGGGTAGGTCTAACAATTAATTTTCAGCTGCTGGTGAGGGAAGCGTGTGATCCGTCTTATGAAAGCAATAAGCCCACAACTCACGCACAAATCATATGTAAGGTGACTGATCACTGTTTTGTTTACCTAATCTGTAAAAACAAAGCAAAAATGGACGTTGACGTGAACTTGTCGCCTTGCGACAACTTCTAAGCGTCACTTGTTCTCCCAGTGGTGGCACCTGTGTTTGCGTTTATTTGACCTTTGCAACTAAGAGAAAGCTAACCAAACAAACACCAAACCAACAATACAACAACACGAAAAACCCTTCTTACATCGCCCACTCCCCTTTTTCAAAAGAACTAAAACCCTTTTGAGTTTGCCTTACTTTACAGCAGTCTAAATTAACCATGGTTTGGACCTCAGAAGAAAATGGTTTGCTTTCTTCATTTTGATCCATCCTGCCTAAGACGGCCACCTGAGTTGTATGGCCACTTTCCTCCTTGACAATTGGTGGCCGTTATACACAGGTTTGACTGTACATTACAAGTATCTTAAAAATATCAAATTGTGCTTTACAGGCTGAACCACTCAGAGTTGTTGTCACTGGAGCTGCTGGCCAGATTGCCTATTCTTTGCTGTTCTCCGTTGCAAAGGGAGATGTTTTTGGCAAAGATCAAGTGAGTGCAAATTTCTTATGAACAGACTGCCATCTTTAACTACAATTTCAATAACTAATTAACTTATTAAATGGTGAAGATACTAGTAATTATTTTTATAAACTAAAGCATGTTTGATTATATAATATAATTGCACTTCCCACTTCCATTGATGAAAGCTAGTGAGCTATGTTTTGCGTAAGTGAAAATTTCTTTGTCGGTCAACACATCAAGTGAAATGGATAAAGAAAATGACCACTTGGAGGAAGATAAAATGAGGTTCACTGACTCGTGACTGGTGCTTTCTTATGCCTCATTATTGTGTTAGCATATTTAAAGTGTGTTTTCAAGCATTTGCAGTTTGAATCTAGATTTGATATCAAGGTAACAGGAATCTTTTGACACAAAAAATGATTTTTGACAAAATTCGAGATTTCAAGGTTCCATCAGAGTTCGGATGACATGTGTTTCAGATTCTGTTATTAGTATCACTAATGTTTCAAGCCTTCTCAGCTCGTGGTAAGTTGTACAATATTGGAATAACTGCTTTGAGTCCATTTCATTTTGAAATCTGATCAAATTCCATCTTTTTAAGCATGCATACCTGCCTACTTTTCATATTTTTTTCATTACATTTGCCATCTTGCTGGCTTTGGTTGGTTTGAAACTTCATTCCTGCCTGTGTTTTAAATGATTTAATGAAACTTATGAGGTTGAAGTAGGCCGATATTATTATATTATAATACCAAATGGCCTAGTTTTCCTTGCTCCATCAAGGTAAGGAGAACAAAATTGAACATTTACATACATTAAATTTACATGAAGAGAACATTGACACCATTAAACCTTTGAACCTATGACCTTGTGGTTTCCCAAATCCTCATCCCTGGACTTTTTAAACATTGTGAACCTCATGTGAGAAAAATGCTTTTGAACACTTTACTGACCATACAGATTCTTTGAAATGCTTCCTTAGCTGATTTACCAGCTGTACGAAGTCGGTTGTTTTTTTTAAGTTGGTTCAGTCAGTTGAGAACTTTATTTAACTTTCAGAACAAGAAAAAATCTACTGTAGAATATTTTTGCTTGAAATGAAACGGAGGCAAGGAGCCACAAACTTTGAAAAAGGGTGTTATGGAAACAAGCAAATGTCATCTTTATGTACACTTGTAAGTTCTTATAGATTTTCAGCTGAAGTTAATTTTTTAAAAGTAGCACATGTTCTCTGTACAGTACTTTTGTTTTCTTTTTGTACTCCTCAGCCTCTGGAGCTTCTGCTCCTTGACATCACTCCCATGATGGAGGTCTTGAATGGAGTTGTGATGGAACTTATGGACTGTGCCATTCCACTTGTGAAAAGTATACCTTTTTATTAAAAAAAATTCCTGCAGAAATGTACTTTTACTTTAATGGGGATAACAGACTGTTTCTTCTCCTAAGAAATGTTGGTCGAATGCATTCTTCCAAGTGATGTTTAGGACACTGGGCTTTTCTTTTGATGTAATTTTTCTGTGCATCACCTAGCATATTTATATATATCGGCAACTCTCATTAGTTTGTGAGGGTTTCTGGCTTCATCTCACTGTAGCAGCCTGGGCAGCTTGAAATGAAAAGTTTTGTTGAGAAATTGATGAAAAATGTTTTATGAATAAGGTGTTCACAATTATTTTTTCAAATGTTTATCTTTCTGATGCTATTGGTAGTAGTGGATACAAAATCAAAGGTTAAGTGACTAGACAAGTTTTAGAACAAAATAATTATTGTTTATGGCTTTGTTTAAGGAATGATTGTTTCTGTTGCTTTGAATTCATTTGCCTTTTGCCAGTGTGTGCTGGTGAAGAAAAGTTGTGAGAAATAATCAAAAGCACAAAAATGGATTTTATGTTATTTGTCTTGAAAACTCATCTCGAGAAATATCATTATAATGTGGTAATCATTCCTATGTGTTCCAGACTTGGTGGCCACAGATGACCCAAATGTGGCTTTCAAGGATGTCGATGCAGCCTTCATGGTGGGTGCTATGCCTCGCAAAGAGGGTATGGAGAGGAAAGACTTGCTCAAGGCCAATGTAAAAATTTTCAAGGCTCAGGGACAAGCAATGGAAAAACTGGCCAAGAAGTCTGTGAAGGTAAGAAGCTTCAGTCACGTACTGATACTTTTTTTTTTTGGGGGGTGCGGGGGAATATTTACATAACAGCTGAAGAAATGATAACACAATTGGATCTATTCAAGTTAGTTGTTGTACTCTGAAATAAACAGTGTTCCCGTCATTTCTGTTATAGGCTACCTTTTTAGAGCATCAGTAAATTCCACTGTCTGTTTTTCTGTTTTTAAGAGCAGTTAGGCGAAAGTGTTTATGGGCACAGTTTAAAAGTGTGTGCATTTTGTTTTTGAATAGATATAGACCAATATAGGTTTGTAACCTCCTGTATTCTAAAAATGGTCTTTTCTAGATTTTTTGTTATTTTTCAAGTTAATTTTCAACCTCTTATCTCTAGCTATTAAACTGTTTAGGGTCTTCATTGTACGTACAGGTTTAAAAAAATAATTTTTCACCTTCTGAATTACATCTGGACAACTTGTTCTTATTTTTTATAAGATTCAGATAAGTTATGTGCATATGATTTCATCACTTGATCCTGGTAACTTAATGCTAATGCAAAATGTTTTGAAATCTGTTTTCAGGTAGTGGTTGTGGGAAATCCTGCAAACACAAATGCTTGCATCCTTAGCAAATATGCTCCCAGCATCCCCAAAGAAAACTTTTCATGCATGACCAGGCTTGATCAAAACAGAGCTCAGGCCCAGGTAGGAAATTTAGTTTTTATTCATGTTTTTGTAGTACCTTTGCTCTTGATTTTTTTCAGTTATTCCACTTATCTACTCTTAGTACATTTAAGGTTATAAATTCTTTATACTTTCTTAATAAGTAGCAGGGTGTAATCGTATTGTCTAGCATGATCTAAAAGCATAATTCCTCAAAAGGTCACATCTCGCCGATCTGCGATGTTTGCCAGCCAGTTTCTTTGGATGTTCCCCAAAATGCCTTTGCCTTTGATGGCAAGGGTTTTTGCAATATAATATGAGCCTTGTGATGGCTTAGTGTTAAGCAAATTGAGAACAAAAGAGGTGGAGATGAAAATGTGACAGTCACAAAATGAAAGTTTAGTATTGGGGGAAAAAAGAAGAAAAGGAAAACAAAAGGATTCATATATAGGGTTAAAGAATATGGAGTAAGTCATTTGTGGTGGTGGAGCACTTGACTTTCTCTTAAGATGTTAGTTATGTGCAAAAGTTTAAAA
This sequence comes from Aplysia californica, assembly GCF_000002075.1. Lineage (NCBI taxonomy): Eukaryota > Metazoa > Mollusca > Gastropoda > Aplysiida > Aplysiidae > Aplysia > Aplysia californica. The sequence goes on along the minus strand of NW_004797456.1, from coordinate 1,041,492 downwards.
TACTTTGGGCCAGAATCAATCTTTTAATAGATAGCTACTTAAATGACATAGCAGTATTTGGAAAGACATAGTGGAGATAAGCATTTTTTATCGAAATGACCTAACAAGGGAAAAACATTGTTATCAGTAGATTTATTATTTTTTTAATTAGAGAAGCAAGTACTGGTGAATGAAATATTACACTTTGCGAGACTACTAAATGTTTAATACAAAGTTCAGTGAGAAAGACTAAAATTGTTGTGCTTTGTTTGTTGTAAGTATTATTGATGTTTCCAAATTCATTGTTTAAAATGCTGTCTAGTCTGTATAGGGGGGGTTACACTCATATGAAGACTGAAAACAAATGTGACAGAAAGCATAAGCCCACAGATTAGATCAAGTGGAAATGAGTGAATGAAAGACCCTTAAAACTTTAATACGCTGATGTCAACAGATTGCTGCTAAACTCAACGTCTCTACGGAGAAAGTGTCAAACATCATCATCTGGGGCAACCACTCCTCCACCCAGTTCCCTGATGTGGCTCATGCCAAGGCAGAAGTTCAAGGAAAAGTTGTGACCGTGCCAGAGGCTGTCCAAGATGATAACTTCTTGAAAAACGAGTTCATCAAGGTATGTGAAATGTGATATTGGTTTGGAATACTGTATATATGGATAGCAATACACATGCTTACTGGTAGATATAATATATTGTTGTCAGCATCTTTTTAACATTTATTGTGGCCTGAAAATTGAAGGGAATTTTATTTCTTCTCTAAGGTCTTTAATAGATAAAAACTATTTGGGGGAATGGATGATTTTTAAAAAAACGCTTGGCACCAAGAGCGGTGTTGCATGGAGTCTTATCGATTCACACCTAGAGCAGTGCTTCGATTGCCATGTTCATGATACTGCCATAGTATGCATTTTTTTTAGCTCCAGGAAGAATGCCTGATTAGAATAGACTAAAGACGAGGCTATGAAGCGAAAGTAGAGTTGATCTTTTTTCTTTGAGCTTTTGAAAGGTTGAAATTGACTCAGAAATAGTATGTATGTGAATTTTTAAAGTAAAAATGACAAAATGGAGGGACAATGAAGTTGAAACTTGAACAAATTCAAGAAAACTTGGAAAATACAAAAAATCAGCCCATGAAGCAATCTTGACAAAACAAAGTGAAAATTCATTTCTTGGTCTATCATTATTTGTATTTCTAAGTCAGTGTAGGAGTTGGTTATTTTTTAATTTGATGAAATAGATTGGTAACGAATGAAAACCCAATAGTCACAACTATAATGGAAGAACTGAATAACTTCTCCATATTGTACCATAGCGGAAAGTGGCTCATTGGAAGCTGCATTTTTTTCCATATATATATATATTTATGTTGTTCCAGATTATTTTATGAAAAATTTCTTTTAAATGAATTTTTTTTAAACATATATAATATACGTGCTTGACATTTTTAGAGGCTTGTCTCACTTCTCAAGGATTTTGGGGCTTGTTCGCGGACAAATCCTTAGAAGCTAAATGATTATCATTATGTCATGTTCATTTATTGAAGTTGAAGGAATTTTTAAAATTAGTATTATATCTGAATTGTAGGGGTCGGTCCATGTAAATTGTAACCATTGAACATGTATAGTTGAAGTACCTTAGCTTTCCATTCTTAGACCATGGTTTGGTCTATGTACTTGCCATAGAGAAGGATACATGATACAATGGGATATTTCTTCTTAACTCACTGACTACGGATCCCGTCACGGGTACGGGGCGGACGGTCAGTTCGCAGGTACGGATCCCGTACCCCCGACGGGATGGACTTTGCGGTCTTGTTCCGTATCTTGTGCTCCCGTCACATGAACGGGAACGGACTCCAGTGCTAGTTTTGCCTCTTGTTTCGTTTCGTGCGGAGTCTGGCAGAAGTTTCGTGATAACTTTTTAAGCAATTGAAGGTGAAGGACAGTCACCTCATCTGGGGTTGACCTGACCAGAACTCGCGCTATGTTTTTTCTATACAAATGATAGTAATCCGACAGTCGCATTGAAGTAACGGTCGCATGAACAAGAAACACATAATTTCGCTGTTTTCGATACTTCTGTACGTTTTGCTAGTTCTAGTGACTCAGGATATGATGTGTCTGATAGTTAAGACCCTGGATATGTACCCGAACACGGCCCGAGTCGTAGTTTTAGGGCTAGATCTAGCACTAGTACTGGTGGTGTTGTTCGCGCAACGAAATCATAATTCGTTTCCTACATCTGTCTCATGTAATTCAGTGTATGGGTCTGAATAAATGCACAGACCAGCTTTTATATTTTCACCAAACACTCACACATGGATACAAATCCAAACAGAACACTTTGAACTTTTATTTTTGTTGTAATTGTGAATTTCATTCTATCTGGAAATTTTTCTAAAAATCAAATGCATTCCAATTTTGAAACAATCATAAGAATTAAAGTATTAGACCTAGAGAACTTAAATTTTTTGCAATAGATTAAGTTTGAAAGTTACTTTACTGTGTCAAAGAATAATTACAATAGGGTAATTCTGAGAGTTGTGGTGGTGTTTTGAAATACCCCCAAAAATGCCAGTACTCAGCGCTAGTGATTTGTGAAAGGGGCCAGTAGTCAGTGAGTTAAAGCTCCTAGTTGGGCTTTTAGGAACTGTTATTTTTGTCTGTCCTCAGACAGAAATCTTTACTGAATTAAACAGACCATACTCTCACACCGCTTTCTCTCTCTCTCTCTCTCTCTCTCTCT
>NW_004797456.1:1030001-1038651 GCF_000002075.1 Aplysia californica | reverse complement strand
CCCCTCTCTCTCTCTCCCTGTTCTGATTGTGTTGCTGTGAGAGTTGAAAGAGAAAGAACCATTGGTGCCCAAAACTACTTGTTATATGAGCGGTTGCTTCCCTTGGCACAGCTTTGAGCATTATGGTTGAGTTTGTGCAGAATTCACCTTTTAAAAAAAATGTGAACCACACCAGAACATAGTAGTGCTGCATTAACATAGTACAGTAGATGTTCATTGTCTCTTCAATTTACATGTTTTTTGATCTACGGTTGTCCTATTCACTTTCTTTGTCTTTTAAACTTGTTGTCAAAGACGTCTGTAGTGCTACAATATACCATACTTAAGTCTCTAATGAGGAGAGACATTTTATTGTCTTCGATGCCGTACCTAACATGCTTTAGACTATGGCTAATGTTAAAAATTGAAATAGTGCTGCAAAATACACTGGGTTCTGCTGAGGCACACATTGTGTAAAGAGACCGATTCATTCAAAGGCATGCCTGTGTCATATAATGTCAAACAAGTTGCAGTGTAGCGCCTAGTGCATGGCAACGTTTGGTTCCGCAGTGCAGCATGCAACTCATTACGTATATTGATGACGAGCCTATCACTGTTCAGTAGCCATGGGGACAAAATGTGACAGTGGCGTGTCTGCATAAACTCTATTTTACGTTCCAAGCCACGAGCTAGTGCTTATTCCTTCCCCCCTTCCTTCCCCTTCTTTATATATGGGAATTTCATCGTATTGGCTTATTGGATCGAAGTCGTTTTATCACTTTCCTTATAATGATTTTTTCTTTCCCAGACTGTCCAGCAGAGAGGTGCAGCTGTCATCAAGGCCCGTAAACTGTCCAGTGCCATGTCCGCTGCCAAGGCTGCTTGCGACCACATGCGCGACTGGTTTATTGGAACAAAGGGCGTAAGTTTTTAACATTTTTTTAGTGAAGCTTTTTAATTTTAATGCTGCTAACTGTATTCTTTCATAGTGTAAAAGAAGTTAAAATTATAAATTGTCAGTGAAGGAAATTTTACAGGCCAGGCAAATCACTATAATTGGATCAATTGTCCTTTTGTTTGTTTGTTGCTTTTCCACGTTTTGGGCTTATGAGCCTCTCATGGATCCTGTGCATCAGACGCAAAAAACATAGTTTAAAGGGGAGAAAAGGAAGTAAAACTATAAACTGTCTCTAAAGGAAATGTCATTGGGTAGAAAACGCTCTATTAACTCCTTATCTCCAGCAAGTTGCTCCCAGTGGCTCACGTTCTGAACCGCTGTTCCAGTAAGTAACTGGCAGCAGATCAGGCGCATTCCTTTATGACGACTTCGACATCAAATTACTTTTCAGCAATTATTGCCAAAAACAGGTCTCTTTTATTGAGAGCTCATTCATTAGATGACGAGCTTTCGAAATAGTTTGACTTGTTTTGATACAATGACCAATTTAGTGGTGTATTTGTCAATTTTAGATTTTGTACTGAAATTGGGTCCAGGATTGTGGTTTCCCCCCCGCCCCCAATCGGAGATAAAAGAGTTAATGGATCAATTGTCACTTTGTTTGTAGCTTTTCGAATGTTATAATGGAAACAATTTTGTTTTCTTCATTATACCTTGTTCTTTTTGTAGGGCAACTGGGTGTCGATGGGCGTCATCTCAGATGGCTCCTATGGTATTAAGGAGGGCTTGATGTACAGCTTCCCAGTAACCATTGAGAACAAGAAGATCACCATCGTGCAAGGACTTTCCATTAACGAGTTTGCCCGCGAGAAAATGGACGCTACAGCCAAGGAGTTGGAGCAGGAGCTGAGCGATGCTCTTGCCGAGTGTGTCGATTGACTCGCAAGTGACGGAGCCAGCAAGGTCAGCGCTTGTCCCAAACTGTGAGATTCTATAGACCAGCAGCGTTGGTTGTATAACAAAGGGCAGTATTACCCTGTTTTTACCCTGAGTACTGTGTTACGTGTTCTTGGAAATCTGTGTGTAGACATTTATGGTCATGGATTTTGTAATTCTTATTGTATTGATAGATTTTACTACTTTTTTTTTTTTTTCTGGTATATCTTTAATAATAAAATTTCTGACTGTATGAAACAGCTTTGACTGATTCATTTTTATTTTCTTGCTTATGTATAATGTATTGGGAGATTTTGTCACTTGCCTTTTCTTTTTAATGGTTTTCTTTGTATTTTAGAATATACAGAACCTTTGTGCATCTGGTTGAATACTTTAGACGCAATTGTAATGGAATAAATGTTGGATGAAGTGTTACAAGAGGCAGTATTTTTTTGTTGCTATTTTATTTTGTTTGTGGTTTCCACTTTTTTACCCTCTCGTAAACAGCATTGTTTGTTAATACAGTGGAACTCGGATTCAGTGAGCTCGGATTCAACGATTACTCAGATTCAACAAGAGGAGATGGATTCCCCGTTTTTTTTTCTTCTTTAAAATCAATATAGAAATAACCCGGATTCAACGAACATTTAAGTCAGCAAGATTAGATTCAATGAGGTCGCTTCCAGGATGAACAGCCCCCCGCAGACGTGGCTTCTCTCATTTTTCTCCCACAACGAACTTTATTCCCGGAAACCATCCATTGTACCTGCATTGTGAACCATTATTCACTTAACCGATTGCATGCAACAAATCAGCGGCCTTCTTTCATACCAACACACGCATTGTTGGCACGCGCACGTGTCTACTCTAGCATGTGTCAGAGTCGAATGGGCGTCCTGCACATGTGTGGCCTTGTGTGCGTGTCGGGGGGGGGGGGGGAGGAATCATCGATGCGTTCATGGAACTTCGCAGATACAAACGTCTTTTTTCCCCGGCAACTGATCATTATTACAATGATAAGCCAGTCTTGACGTAGATCTTCATAATGAATTGTGTGCTGGTCTATGGAATGAAAAGATGCCATATGCTAGGCTCTACACAGCGACACAACTTTTTGGTAAACAATCGAGATGACACAGGCGTGAATTTGAACAAATCGAGGTGGGTTTTTTTTGGCATAGCTCATATGCATGCATTTCAGACACCACTTGTTACTTCTCTTTACACATTACTTGCGCAGTGCCTGTAATTATCTACACAAAACCTCATGTTTGCTGTAACGAACACTCGGATTCGACGAGATTTTAGGTCAGACACGGCGACCTCATTGAATCTGAATTCCACTGTACAGTTGAAATTCTTTGAGATGACCATCCATTGCTAAGGAGAAAAATAGTTATCTTAGACAGGTGAACGTCTTGGACTTTGTCATATTAAATATTTTTAAAAACCAAGGGGGCGTGGGAAGTAGTGATTTGTACAAGTGATTGTCTCAGACAGAAGGCCATTAATGATTAATGTTTTCGGTTAACTGTTTTTTCTCTAAATCACATGCAAGCGCGTATGACCTTATTGTGTTGCAAGTGCCGTAAAACACTTACTAAAACAAACAAAATGGGTGGCGGCCGAAGCTTACTCTGATCAATTCTGGACCACCAAGGGATCTTTAACGTGCGCAACTTGCACCGGATCTTGGGGATTTTTCACCCTTATCCGAAAAGGCTAGGTATTCGATCTTACCTACCATAAGATCAGAGGTGTGGCTGAAACAGCAGTAAGAAAGAGCCAAGGAATAGCAGTAGAAAGGCTGCAGAAAGAGTCAGGAGCCCAGAGGAGGTGACAAAGGAGGTGAGGGGATGGGGGCTGAAAGTGGAGATGACAGAACATTGTTAGGAAAGGAGGTGAAAGAGGAAAATTTTCAGTCACTGTGCGGATTCGAACCTGGCACGTATTGAATGAGAGGTGAACACCATAACCTCTCAACCACGAGAGTCCCAGAAGCATCAATACCAAAAAGCCGTTCTACTACTTCTCAACCTTATTCATTTGTGACTCATCTCAAGGGCTTGATGATTAGGATAGGATTATGAATAGTTCAGGCTTTCTTTGGGCAGTTCAGATGAAGATGTGCGAGTGGAATTGGCATGGCAAGGCAAGGTCAGCCTTCCACCTCCTTTTAAATCTTTGGGGTTCATCAGTTTTGTATGTCAAGACAAAGATATAATTTTTTACTCCTGTGTGAAACTAGCCGAGCTGGAGAAACTCCATAAAATGCTCACAACCATGAATCAAACTCGGGTCTCCTGCATGCGACAGCGAAGTGCTTTTAACTCTACCGTTACATCATAGCAGATGCTGATGAACACATAATAATATGCATTAGTTATTTGCTTGTTGTTTGAGTAAAGAAAAGCATATCGCCACAATAATGGCCATTTAGTGCTGGGAAAATGTAAGACAGACTGAAACAACAGAGGAAAAGTAAAGAAGCAGAACCGACCAGTGACGCCCTCCAACCACCCGCAACACATAGAAATAAAAAAGCAATACAGCATCGCAATACAAGCCCTGAGCTGGAATCCGAAAGGGAAAAGGTAGAGAGGCCAACCAAAGAACACAATGCTGAGAGATGGCAGGGGATACAAGGAGGTAGGGTATAGACATATAAATATATAGGCCTATATATATATTATTATATATAATATGACACGGGGATAGCGAGGGCAACTGGCCATGGATCGAGATCAGCGGAGAGCTCTTGTTAGTGGCCCAAGTTCCACGCAGAACCACAGGCAATGATAATGATATTCATTATTTTGTTTTCTAGAGTAACTGTGATGTAAAATATCTTGCTGTTGTTTATTGGTGATAGTTTGTAGTTCGGGAGCTGATTTTGAGCAATGCTTTTTTAGCCCCCCCCCCCCCCCCCCCTTTAAAATGTAGCCTACTGATCAAATGAATTGAAGATATATGCTTTTTTTTTGGTTTAAGTTTGAGAAAAAAAACACGACAATCACATGTCTATAATTAGATACCGCCACAAAGGAGCAATGTTAATCCAGAAGAAAGCAAAAGAACAGACTGAAGTTTAAAAAATGGGCCTAAAAGAAGTAGGAACTACAAGCACATTGTGATGGTGGAAGGTAAAGTGCATGTAGCATAGATAAAGGCAAAAATTTGCGTCTAGTCCTTCAAAAAGAACTTTGGCTCGCACCACAGAATTCTATCAAGTGTAGAATTCTGTGGCTCGCACTTAAACTTCATCATGTGACCCAGGGGACAAAATATTGCTCCCTAATTATCACAGTCTTTAAAAACTTAAACAAAAGGGTGCACGTATTAAGTTGTTGAAAGTACTGTTGACCTTTAGCTTGATATAGAGGATAAAGATTATAGTTCTATACTTATACAAATTACATTGTACATGTAGCAACTTTTCAGATTATACTATAGAATATAGTTTATATATATATATATAGAGAGAGAGACATAGGCCAGACACATTCATTTGTATTTCCTATAGGTTGTTTCAATTGTAACAACTACAGAGGCATAAAACTCCTTTCCATACCTGGGAAAGTCTTTAACAGGATACTCATGGAGAGAATCAAGCATGCAACAGATGAGAAGCTCAGAGGAAACCAGGCAGGATTCCGCAAGAACCGATCATTCACCACTAGTGGTCAACTTCATTGATTATGAAAAGGCATTTGACAGCGTGGACAAGGAAACTCTGTGGAAACTCATGCAGCATTACGGAATACCTGACAAAATCGTCAAGCTTGTGAAGACCACCTATGATGGAACAAACTGCCAAGTCTTCCACGAAGGACAACTCTCAGAACCATTCCAGGTACAGACAGGAGTGCGACAAGGATGCCTGCTCTCATTTTTTCTCTTCATACTTGCAATTGACTGGATCATGAAGGAAGCCACCAGAAGCAAGCGAAATGGAATACAGTGGATCCCTTGGCAGCAGCTGGACGACTTGGACTTCGCCGACGACCTTGCACTGCTCTCTCACACACATGCTCAGATGCAAGAAAAGACCAAGGAACTCAATAGCCTATCAAGGAGTGTTGGCCTACGTATACTCCCGGGCAAGTCGAAAGTAGGCCTATTGAAGCTAGGTAAAATGTCAAGCCCTGCTGTGACAGTGGAAGACGATCCCCTAGAAGAAGTGGACTCCTTTACCTACCTTAGAAGTGTCATCGATGGTAAAGGTGGAACTGAGGCAGATATAAAAGCAAGAACCGCCAAGGCAAGGTCAGCTTTCAAGCAATTATCAAATGTCTGGAAAGCAAGCAACATCTCACTGCACACCAAGATTCGACTCTTTAATTCCAATGTCAAGTCTGTGCTCCTTTACGGCTGCGAAACTTGGAAGGCAACAAAGACAGTGCTGAATAAAGTCCAGACTTTCATCAACAGATGTATGAGGAGTATCCTAAGAATTAAGTGGCAGGATAGAGTACGAAATGAAGAGCTATGGGAAAGGACAGGACAAAAGGATATAGAAGTAGAAATAGGACTAAGAAAGTGGCGTTGGATGGGACACACCTTCAGAAAGCCCAGCGGAAACATCACAATTTAAGACAGTCACTGCAATGGAACCCACAGGGAGCACGAGGCAGGGGTAGGCCACGGGAAACATGGTGGAGGAGATGTGTGGAAAGCAAGGAGCTTAAAACTACTTTTAATCTCCTTGGTGGAAAGGGACATGAGAGAGATGAAGCTCACTTGGAACGAGCTAGGAAGGATGGCCCAGGATAGAGAGAAATGGAAGGAGCTTGTATGTGGCCTATACCCTGCCAGGGGTGAAAGGCATTGATGATGATGATAGGTTGTTTCCCTGGGGAAAAAAATCATTTGCCTTGTGAATGATCATCTTGTATTTATTGTACATGTATGTAGTGTAGTCAAATTCACGGTTCATCATTGAGGTGTATAAAGTATAAAACAGTTTTTTAAAAGTCAGCAGGACGAGCATCACTATATAATGTAACCCTTTTATGCCTCCGTAAACCGTAAAAAAAATGTAATTCATTCTGGATTTTTAAGAGCCCACCCCAATAACATCTGTCAATTTCTTTTGCAAGGGATGCTTCTAACTTTAATTACATGTATTAAAAAACAACAACAACAAAAAACAAAAACAAAGCAACGACAGCAGCATAAAGAACACCGGTACCTAGCAAAGGAATCTGCATCTTCTTTTCTACATGTGTGGTTTTGCAATTTAAACAAGAATTGCCTTTTGTCTATACATAAACATTATTGTCTTTTTAAAGCTTTCGACTTTCGACGCTGTGTTGTTAGCGGTAGGCCTTAGATGAATAGACAACCCTGATACTGATAAGCGATTGTTACTTGCACAAACACTTGTTCCTAAAGGTAAAGGGAAAATACATAATATATACACTTTTTTAGGCACTCACGTTTCAGTTTAAAAAATAATCTTCAGACTAAAGTCTAGCCAGATGATAAACAAGCGCGGCGTGACCTTGTGTGGGCTGCCTTTGGCCTAAAGTCGTGACGTACATTGTACAGGATGTTTTAAACCTGATTATACTGTCCCCGCGGTTTTACGCCCCAAAAAAATTCTGAAATTAAGCACATTGAGCCTAAAAATGTGAAGTTTGCGATTCTGTTAATTTTAACAAAGAATGATAAAGGAAAATAATCAGAAATTATGCAAAAACTGATCAAATTTTGCTGAATTATGCGGGGTGCATAAAACCAAGGGAACAGATTATATAAAGGGTTTTGTTTGTTTTTTTGTTTTTTAATTTAAAAAAAAATTCCCCCCACGAAAAAAAATTCTCTTAAAATTGCAGTGTACGTTGAGGTGAGCTCTATTGTAATAGAAGTCTTCAATATGCACAGCTCTCTTCTATTTCGCAGGTGGTCGGAGGGCGTTACTGCCAAGTCCCACTTCTTTACACTCTCTCTGTTGTTTCTGTCTCTGACTGTTTTGCTTTTCCACCTGCTCTAAATGACCATTATTGTGTCGACGTATTTCTCTTTACTAACTCAAAAATATTTATATTTCTGTATTGGACGTTCGTAGGGAAGCTGAGAATGTTTCGGAGTGCTCTATGGTCTGCTGGGGTAATAATATAGTGTAAAGCGCATAGAGCCTGCTGTTGAGCGGGGATATGCGCTATACAAATGCTATCTATTATTATTATTATTATTAGGTTCTCTGATGGATATACTCCTCACAATGCCGGTACATGTCATGTAGGTTGCAAGTGGTTTGAAGGCGCCACTGTCTTTACTTTTCCTATGTTGTTTCAGTCTGCCTTGCGTTTTCCAATTATTAGCACATATTTTACATTTTGTATATGTATAGGTAGGCTATATATCTTTTTGTTTTGTTTGAACGTGAATTGTGGGTTGTTGGTGGTTTCTCGGGTATGGTTCAATGCTCTCTTTTCCCCTCCAGACATTTAGCGTCCTTTATTATAGATGTATCTCCGTTTAGTTTTAGTTTTAGTAGAGGTTTTACGGCGCTCACAACTGCATAGGTCATATGAGCGCCCAGGGGTTGATGTCAATAAAGAAGTCCTTACAACTTACAGGGAATCAGACTTACTCTACTCACCTCTCTAGCTTCAACAGCACAAAGTCTGCTTCGACTATCAAGGCACCCCGGAAATAGTGGGTCACAAGACTGTGACAAACCTACAAAAGAAGCAGAATAAAAAGGACGATAGTAAGGATTGGGAAAGAAAAAGAGCAGTTCCCTGTTGCAGTTCAGGCACAGTTATGAGCATGGCATTGATGAATCAGCCCTTTTACAATTACAATTCTACTGTGCATAAGAACTCGATT
>NW_004797456.1:1023524-1026024 GCF_000002075.1 Aplysia californica | reverse complement strand
CGACATTCGTCCCCGCAGATTCAGTAACTAAGGTGAAGGTGAGAGTTGCGATAAACATAATATTAATATTTTCTCCTTACTACCGGTACAGTTGTCTTCCTGATGGTGGCAGCTACATGCCTGGGCAGAGCATCCAACCATATGCCCCACTACACGACCATCAGAAACTGTCAGGAAAAGTGTCCGAGACACCCAGAGGCTACTTGCAAGTAAGTTCCACGCATCGGCTGAGACAGACTGATAGTGATACACTCACAGACTCAGAGAGAGAGAGAGAGAGAGAGAGAGAGAGAGAGAGAGAGAGAGAGAGAGAGGGAGAGAGCGAGAGAGAGAGAGAGACAGAAGAGAGAGAGAGACAGAAGAGACAGAGAGACAGAGACAGAGAGACAGAGACAGAGAGAGACAGACAGACAGACAGACAGACAGACAGACAGGCAGACAGGCAGTAATTTAAAAGTCTATCATAATCCTCATGTGCAGCATTTTGAGGTGCCTAATACTCCACAGATGCAGTTAAAACTAATTGAGGCTTCACATAAATGATATATACATGTATATCCCTCTGTCTGACCCAAGGAAGGATGTGTTGCATATTTAAGACCTTTGTTTTGACTCCTAACAACACCGTTAGTTGTCAGAAAAAGGTTAAGCCGAAACCCTTACAATGAAACCAAAAAAAACACAATAATAACAAAACCCACTTTGCTAAGAGCGTGTGTTTTGTTGGTCACTAATTAATGCCATTGTTTGTCTTTTTTTTTTTACTGCTTTGTTTCTGCTGCCATTTTTTTATTTGTTGCTGCCCGTCAGATGGAAATACATGTAATGTTTTTGCCGCTGCTGCTATTCAGTGCTATATATTGAAAAATTGAAACACTGCCTCATTATTGTTTCTTCGTCTCACTCTGTGGCTTGTGTAAAGTCAACATCCTTAGCCCTTATTTCTAGCTCTCATGTTAGTTGTTTCTTTTTCTGGCCGCTATAAATGTTTGATTCTTGTAAAGCAAACTCCGCGACCCATGGTGAAATCCAGCGTCGTTCAAGCTTTGAGAGCTTTGTGCTCAGTTGATTGCTCCTTTGGTCGACTTCTTTCTTTTCCCAGTGTTCTTTTCTTTATTAAAAATTTCGTTCACGTGTACGGGTGGGCGTGTGTGTGTGTGTGTGTGTGTGCGTGTGTGTGTGTGTGTGTGTGTGTGTGTGTGTGTGTGTGTGTGTGTGTGTGTGTGTGTGTGTGTGTGTGTGTATGGGGCGGAATTTTAAAAATACTTTTTCCTTTTTTTGTGGCCGGGGGAGGGGGGGGGGGGGGGTGCAAGATGCAACGAACAAAAGGGCTTTGGGTATATAAGTATAAAATTGTAGATGGATATTTCATGCCCCTATATCGGCACAACGTCTAAAGTGGCCTGCAAATAACACCATAGTTGTGCCAGAGTCTGTGTTCTCATTGTAGGTTGTTTCTGTAGTCCATAGTTTGCAGAAGATTATTATATTTCAGGTATTATGTTCTAAATTAGAAAGTCACAACGTTTCGTTTAACTCTTTAAAAAGATACAAGTCCTTTGGAGAGAGAAATAACAATTTATCTGTAAATATCACCCTCTCACCTACTATTTTCCCCTTTTTAGAATATTTCGTCGAACTTTTTTCATAGACTGGCACTGTCTGTTACTGGTCACTGGTCACACATATCCCCACCTTTTTCCACCTTATGGCAATTGTTTTCAGTGATATATTATTAATGCTTTTTGTAGCCAACGCCCACTTTTTGCCACCTTTAAGTTTAAGTGGATAAAAAAAATCATCGTATGACCACCTATGTACACTTCCATTACATAATACTAGTGCGCTCTACTCAGGTGATCCCCATCGCTCACCAAAGTTGTCAAATCACCCACTAGTGGGCGACATCTCCTGCGTTGGCGTGCACTGATACAAATATGTTCTATTCTATTTGTTTATATACTGCAAGCCACAGTGCAGTTAGGTAACATGAAACAATGGGAACGATTTTCCTGCAGTAACCGAACATTATGATATACAGTATAACAAATGACGTAACATCTACGTGCCATTATTCCTGCAGGATGGAGTGTATTGTGCACAGCGATGGTAGCCATCATGACTGCATCAACCACTTCTACGATAAGAACGGGAATCATGTGTACCAGTGCTGGGAGTGAGTGGCCACCGACACGTGCACCAGTGCTAGGAGTGAGCGATGACTACCGACTTCCCTTACTTCTTAGGCAGGCTTTGTAGTCGTTTTGTAACATGGTACAATAATAATATCGTTTACTTTACTTGGTCAATCAGCTACTACTGTCGGAACGCAATGTCTTGAGGAATCAATAAAGCAGTGTACCTGTGCCCGTATTACAGTATGAACTATAGGATGGTTTTGTTTGTTGGCCTTCTATAATTATTATCAGAGTGAGAGAGAGAGAGAGACAGACAGACAGACAGACAGACAGACAGACAGACAGACAGACAGACAGACAGA
>NW_004797456.1:1019300-1023076 GCF_000002075.1 Aplysia californica | reverse complement strand
CCCCACCCACACACACACAATATACAATCGACATCATGTACATTGTTTAGGCGACGGGCTGCCTTGATCTTTTTTCTCAGGACTAATTCAGTCTGAGTAGAATACATCATCCCAGCAAAAAGACGAATATACAAACAAAAAAATACTTCCCCATACGGAATCGAACTCACGTCTTTTGAATAGAACAGACGATTAGCCTTCATCTAGTACCATGTCACAGGCGCTGGTGTGTGGCCATAGAGTTCATTAATGTTATGCTCTATAAAATATGTATATAATTTAGAGAACACAAGCCACCCAGAAGAGACAAAATAAACCCACAAGAATATCTTGGCCGTATTGCTCAAGTTCGGCAAGATTGAAGAAAGGTTTTGTAAGTCTATAAAGGTTGCGCTCACAAGAAGTCCCAAAACAATTGCCTTGGGTGTGCGTTTGTACCATCTGAAGGTAAACAACATTAATGTTTCTTTATGTACGTAACACGGGTCTTACGATGAAGCATTTCAACATAAGAAGTACAAATTCCATGTGCTTGTATTGCTAGAAACACTTGTGCTTTTATGCGTAGCCTGTATGGTGTGAACATTCCAGGTGTTCGGTTTGATAGGTCTTCCAGTGGTTTAAGGGTATGACTGGAAGATTTTATAGTCTTTTCATATTACACTTTTGTGGATTCTCTGGGACGATTTGTTTGTTCTCAGCTTTTCGGGTATTCAAATGAGAGTCGCTCACACTGTTGTATGGAATTATGCCAACTATGTTAAAGGTGTGCCCTTTGGGTAACATGGAACCAGTTCGCATAGATTTTATCAAGCTATAAATACACACTTGTGACGGAATAATAACGTAGGCCCATCACCTGATAATACGTTTATCATATAGGTCAATAAACTCCCATGAAGTTAACAGTGGGTGAGGTTGGGTGTGTGTGTGAGGGGGGTTAAGTGCAATGCGGCGATTGTTTGTGCGATTTTAAATAGACTGTACAAAACGTTGGTGCATTTTTCACTTCGTCCCATTCGAGAATATGACGGACATAAAAAAGCAGACCCTTAACTTACTCGAGAACCACGATTTAAAAAACGAAACAAAACAAAACAAAAACAAACCTTGAAGTGAATCTTCTTCAACTGGATCGAGTGAAAGACAAGACTCTGGGTCGCTTTCATCTGTCTTCAGTTGCCTATTACACTTAGCTGTATGACTATTATAGTATATGAACAGCGCGGTCGTTGAGATCATCAGAACATCATGTGGAGGAAAAAATCGTCGTAGTACAGAACTTGGGTTCTGGAAGGTCGGCGTAAAGGATTAACCACAATCTTGATCTCCCGACACACCGTAAAGTTCGCCCTATTTGACATAGTCTCCAGACACTCTTGCGATTAACCCTTTTTTGTCTAAACTATTTTCAATTCCACCAGTATGTCTGTATCGAAGTAGATTCAAATAATAATATGTTTTATGAAAAGATGGTGTTTAGATGTTGTTTTTTAATGCCCTTTGCGCAGTCAGGTAAACAACACATTGATCCTTTTTTTTCAAGAAATATGCTTGCATGATAATAGACAGCGAACTATCTTATTGTCCGTATGCTAGTGTTTAAACGCGTGAAGTTCGCAGCTTGCACCGTATGCTTCCTTGGAAGTCGAGAATGTTTCTGAGTGTTCTAGGGTATGCTGGGTGGTTATAGATTGTTATTATTAAATGAATTTGTGTTCAATCGTATTCTTGAAGTATGAGCTAAACATGACTTTATGGACTACCTGGATCGATAAGAACCGCCAATGTGACTAGGAACGACATTTGCCAGACGGTATATTGTTTTTTTAAGCATTTCAAAATAAGAAACAGCGTAAGATTCCCTCCATTTCGATTGCTACAGCATGTAATCTATCCTATCGCTTCACATGTTTTTAATGAAAGAGTAATGAGTTAGATTCTAAAAGTCTCTGACATCGCCAACACAGCCTTACCATTTTCTTTCCCTGATGCGAGTTGTTGAGTTTTGTTTGTTTGTTTTGTTGTTTCTTTTTAATTTGAACGACTTTTTAATTTGAATTTGTGTACGTGTGTGTTGGAGCAATTCGAGAGTTCAAACACACAGACATATTATTATTATGTTGCTTATGCTTTAAAATATTTTGCCGAAATTCAAATTCTAAATGTTGAGAAATCCTGAAAAAATTCACAAGTTAGGTACAGTTGTTAAAAGAACGAAACAGTTTTCTTATCTTCTGTAAAAATTTCTCTTTCCGGCTTAATACATTTCAATAGCCTGGTGACGAATAAACACGTAGAACTACTTGGACTTGAGAGAGAAAGGCATTGACCTGTTCGGAGACTACGTACACCACCAGTCACATCAATTCTTTTCGAAGTGCAGGTAGAATCAATTAATTTTTTTTATAGCCCTTGATCTGAAACAGACATTGGTGATCATATTTCTTCAATCATTTCTACTCACTTCGGATGCTCTTATTATACATGTATATATATATATATATATATATATATATAATGTATATAAGCTTATAGATGTATTTTTAAAAATGCTTTGCTATTCTCGTCTTGTGACCAGTACAGTATTCACAGTCAGTGTCATATAGAAGAAGCGACAACACATCGTTGCTGAAACCCTTATTTTCGTTGTCATAATATTGCTTGCGACTGTTTTTCAGTACTGGAGTCATTCATTTTATTGCAGCTATCTTTTGCAATTGCAGTTTTTTAGTCTATTTCTGTTGTATGTTTTCCATCACAGCTAGATCTATAAAATACTATAATGTTGTGTATCTCAGATATTTAAACGTTTGAATTTCTTTTGATCTTTTCGACTTTATTAAAGGAGTGCGATGAACAAATGACACGGGGTTGGGTTTTTCAGAATAATTGCAGCTCTTTGGGTACATATTATCATGAAGGATAAAACAACCCGACAAGTTGTTTGTTTTTTGCCTGCAGTAATGGGTTCATGTCCCCCATGAAAAGAAACCTGTGGCCCAGTTTGCAAATATATTAATGTTGTTAGGATTTGTTGGGAAGAATCGAACGCCCGGTGGCAATGCAACCCTTTCAAATAACGGCGTCGATAGATTTACAGCGAACTTCATGCACTATGTTCAGTGACTTGTTGAAGAATGAACGCTGCAGAGTCACGGCATAGCCCCTTGTCTTTATCACACTGTGCATTATAGTCTTAGGTTGTAGAAAAAGCTCTTCACGCGCCATGATACAGAAGTGTTCCTTTTGATGCCGGCACTGACTGAAAAGTTCGGAGTTTTGATTGATCTCTGTGGCTTTGAAATGATACAAATGCTTTCAGACAGAAACATAAGTGCAAAAACCTCCCCCGTGAAGACTAATTTGCCTTTGAGCGTTCAAGGATTAATTTGGAGTGTCAGTCATGCGAGCATTCGTCTTTTAATATCGATCTTGGTGCTTCATGGGAGTTCAAAGTAATATAGTGGGTGACAGAATGGTTATATGTATACACAATGCTTTTAAGGATCAATACCAGAGAGAAAGTAACACAATGTTAACACTGTTGTGATATAGATTTAATTCAAATGATTAGAGAAAAACACGCTCTCGTGCACAAACGCACACTCACACACACACGCACACCTGCACGTACCCGCACATCCACAGGCACTCCCACACACAGACATACATAAAACACACACAAACAGTCTGAGAGACACATATTCCTTCACAAATATAAATTAGCATTCAAACACGCTCACGCAGCGCGCGCGCGCGCACACACACACACA
>NW_004797456.1:1015359-1019009 GCF_000002075.1 Aplysia californica | reverse complement strand
AGAGAGAGAGAGAGAGAGAGAGAGAGAGAAATGGACAGAGATAGACTGACGGATCGATAGGTCGATAAACAGATCGATATAGATGGATGGATAGATAGATAGATAGATAGATAGATAGATAGATAGATAGATAGATAGATAGATAGATAGATAGATAGATAGATAGATAGATAGATAGATAGATAGATAGTGGGGGGAGCGATAATTCTTATTTGAAATGGAGGGGTGGGGGGCGGGTTTGTTAAAAAAGAGTTTCTCTTTCCTTTCCGGCCGACAGGAACTTTTGTTAATGCTGGTTCCATTCTAAGCCATTCTATTCTACATTGATCTAGCCAGGGATAAGACAAAGAAGACATATTAAGTGAACGTTACTATATAACGACTGAAAATCGACCCACAGATCACTCGAACAAGAGAAAATTTTAACTCTGACCCCCACCCACACCCTGTCACAACCCACTCCCTCCTAACCACTAAACCAAATTTTAAAAAAAGTATTTTTTTTAATGGAAAGAAAAACAACAACACATCAAACAAAAATAAAGGGTTCACTGATTTGGGCTGGTTCTTGGCATCAGCCATTCGTCAACTTCTCTGTTGCCATCACAATTAAGGCTATTACCCATGTGGTTCAATAAGAAAGGCACTCGTTGCTTTTTTTAAAGCTCTCCTTTGTTCGGACGTAACTCACCTTTCACCCTTTTCCCAAGGAAGGCAAAGAACTGTGGTCAACTGTTCCGCCTTAAAACGTTAGATATATATATATATATATATATATATATATATATATATATATATATATATATATATATATATATATATATAATATTTATTTATTATTATATATTTTTTTAATTAAAGGGAGCGACACTCGCTAGACATTGCGTACTCTTGCAAACGTCATCTAGGGAAAAAAACAACAACCAACAACCTACAAACAAACACACAGTTTTTGTCATCGTTCCACAGAAACCCATTCAGGTAATTAAGCAAAATCAGAAAAATGTACCAAAAGAAAATAGACGTACGTGACCAGTACAATATAAACATTTTGTACAATATATAAGTGGTGTTCATTCAGTAACACGGCAGTGCTATACGAAGACTATCAGGGGGGTATGGTAAACAGGGCACGTGCCCGGGGCGCCATTTAGAAGGAGACACAACTGATCGCCCCTAAACTAAACCGGGGGGGGGGGGGGGGGGGGAGATTTCAGTGCTAGCCGGCCATCTGCGATTTTTAACCAGTGCCATGTCCCTCTGCGTGCGTGTAAACCAAAAGCACACCAGATGTGATTATTTTTGTAACGGGGCGTAATATTACCCTTTATACCACATATGGCTCACACCTTTTCTCTTTCATCACTACCAGCATATTTTTTCTACGTCGACCTGAATAGCAAGTTAGTAGCTTATTGTTAGCATTAAAAATGCCTTGGCAGGCTTTTCTTTTTTTATGCTAAGACCAAGGACTAGTAGTCCTTGGCTAAGACATAAATCGGCTCTAAAGTTCAATGTAGCCCGGACGGTTTTAAATGAGACTTGTTGGTTACGACACTTGCTTATGCAAGGGAGATTCATTTTCAGAATTGTTTCTCTGACAGCTTTTCACCTAGGTAATCGTTCTCTCAGAAAAAAAACCGAACTTCAAAATATCTAGCCTTCGTACTGACTCAAAATGTGTGTTGTTGTTTTTTAAAGACATTTATTAATATCAGAAACAAATTGTAGAGTTGGGTTTTTTTTGTAACCCGGGTGAATTCAGATTTTTATTTTTTCAAAGAACCCCCCTTTTTTACGACAGCGTTGTCTCGACTTTAACAGTTTGTAACTTCATGCAGTCATTAAAGTATGGCTGTTATATAAAGTTCATGTTACACAATATTTCGGCCACGAATTGCACTGCAACTGGGTCCTCAAATCGAATTTAGAATACGACAGGCTGCGACGTTGGCCTGAGAACGGCCTTATCAACGAATGTGTATGTGTACGCGTGCGCGCGCGCGTGTGTGTATGTGTTTTGCTCGGGAAAGGTAGTAAGAAGGAGAGAGTGAGACAGCTAGATAGATAGATAGATAGATAGATAGATAGATAGATAGATAGATAGATAGATAGATAGATAGATAGAAAGCGCCTACAGATATCTCGACTAAGGGCCAAGGCGTGTTGCATTTGTTGCACTTATAAAGCACAACACGAGAACTCACTCCCAGCCTGTTTAAAAAACCCATTGGTCCACACTTTTGTGGTCGTTCCGATTCCCAAACCCACTCGCTCCCGTCACGATCGCCTCGTTCTAATTATCGCTGATTGCTGCAAACAACACTGTGCAAGAGTTCATTGATCGATACGCTGGCCGTGGTATTAGTTAATCCTTCTAGAACGCGGGGCTGGGTAGAGGGGGGGGGGGGGTAGAGAGGGAAAATTGAAGGAGAAAAGCACAGCGATGTCTTGCAGCCAAATTGGTTTTTGTGGGCAGCAAACAGTTGATCTTTTGAAAGCACCGCTTCCTCTTTTTTTCTTTCTTTTTTATTTCCCCGTTTCCCCAATCACAACCAGACCTGACTCCCCTTTTCTACTTTTAGAATATCCTCTCACACTCCTTGTGGCCAGAATTCAAAACAAATGCTTCGATCCCCACTGTGTTCTTATTCATGTGTTGGATTTGTATATTTCCTTCTGCCGTCTTTTAGGTTTTTCCATGTTTTCTCCTCCTATTAAAAAAAACAACAACAAAAAACCAGGACATCTTGTACCCAACAATGAATATAAGAGCTTTCAAACATTGAGCTCTGTTTTGGCTTGACAAGAATGACAACTTATTTAATACCCAAACTTCAAAATAAATCGTAGATCGAGCCTTATAACATTTTTCATTTTAAGAGTTTCTGGCCATACATTTTACTGCTGTTTATTATACCTATTTGTTCGTGTTTCACCACCATACTTGTCGTTTTCGAGTTCGTTTCGTTTGTCTCATATTGTCTCCAGTCAAAAGCAATATTATAATATATGTACTAATTTATCCGTCGCGTTTGCGTGACATGTTTTTCTATTACATTTTGGAGTTGGATAATATGATTAGATAAGTGAACCGTTATTTGCGCTTTTTTAAAGACATTTATTTATGCGTTAATGTATTTAGTGTATAAAAAGGTCATTGCCAGAGGGTTAGATTAGAGAAATATCATCATCTTGTTTCCTTTGTTCATCATGTAACCTTCTTTTTCATTTCATTTCATTTATCTTCTTTCTCTCTCTTCTATTCCCATATCACCCCATCACCACCGTGTAACTCCATTGATGTTAATTCAGATTAAACAAAATTATACGGAACAAAAGTGTTGTGCACTTATTTTATAGTCCTTTTTTCACTCGATGATGCTGATGTATTTGTTGAGGTTTACAAAGTCCATCCACATTAAAAATGTGTCCTTGGTGAGAAATGCTCAACCGGAAGTTTTAAGTGGAACGTATGTTGTTTTCTTATCACAATACTTTTTTTCCTACTGAAGGAAACAAAAGAAGATATATTTGATTAATGGCGTGTATAATTGAACTGAAAATGAATGCAATGATTCGCTTGAGCACAGAAGATAGAGTGGAGGGACCTGGGCCGTAGATGTAATGTGTACAAGATTCGATACGCG
>NW_004797456.1:1013241-1014451 GCF_000002075.1 Aplysia californica | reverse complement strand
GGGAGGGGGGGGGGATGTCACTCAATATTTTGTTTGTGTTTTTCTGAAAGTGAAAATAATGAAAGAGTAAAAGGCAGCAGCACACTGGTCATAATCTAAAAACACATTTGTTTAAATGGCATGGACGTTTTTAGAAACAAATGTTAATGTTATCACACGATCTTCTCATCAGAACAGAAATTCAAAAGATCTATTGATCAGAACCAAAATATAAATAGTGGTGTACTTTTATTTGTATTTTTTATTCTCAGTTCAGTGCTGAATGGTTTCCCATACCCGGGCCGAGTTTTCGTTTCAGGGGAACAATGTTTTTAAATTATCACTCTGTTCGTTAGAGAAAAAAGAAGATTCCTGCTAGGCATTGCTAGCTATAGAAAGGCGCCGAGGTTGTCAAAACTAGCTATGGTAGAATCTTTGTCTCGAAATGACTTATTTAGTGACAGAAACAAAATAATAATTGCCTCAAATATTCAAATAATTGAACATGTTCTGTACATTCTAGTATCTTTACAACAGCAGAGCTATTTTGTATGTTCATAAAACACACGAATTGTCACTATTATTATACAATTTTCATTGTTTTGCCGTAAAAAAACAAAACAACAACAACTGTTAATTAATGTGCTCCACGTGGGCACAATGGGCTTGAGTTTATTCAACCTGCCTGGCGCCACCAATACATTCTTAATTGGTTTTTGTTTCTTAAAAAAACAACAACCCCACAACTTAGCTATAGTCTTTCACTGATTGATCCTAAACTTTTGTATCACTCACAGAAAAAGACAAAAAGGGGTGGGGTTCCTCATTGTCTGTGAGAGCAATTCTAGCATAAGGGTGTGATTATTTTCCTTGTTCAAGAAGCCCTTCATTCACTTGCCAGATCCCGACAGGATTGAGTAGAAATCTAATGCCTATAAGATTTACCTTCGTGTTGCAAGTTTAGATTTATAGCGGATAGGATAGTTGTGTTATTCTTTGTCGACTCAACAGTTTCATTTATTACTGTAATTAAAATGTCAATGTCTTTATCCTTCTCGCCAGTTCTCGCTTTTGGACTCAGTCTAAGGTCCTGGTCGTTCTGTTCCAATAGCCTTTCAAATTAAGGCCTTGTCTTTTCACAACATTATTTTACCAAAGTCACGCCCATGTCCTAAGCTCCTACTTGTTAACTTAAAAAGATATTTTATTGCTTTTCCAAGGAGGATCTCCG
>NW_004797456.1:1009683-1011760 GCF_000002075.1 Aplysia californica | reverse complement strand
ACACACACACACACACACACACACACGCACGCACGCACGCACACACACACACACACACACACATACACACATACGCAAATTATTTATGCATTCACGCAGGCACACCCGTACGAGCATTCACACAGAAGCACAGAAGTATAGGCAAACACGCCTACGCTATATAGGGCATACATTTCCCGGCATAGATCTTTGAAAACCAAACAACGTGAAGTGTTTCTCTGTGAGCGGTGGAAACATTTATTTATCCACCAGCAATAAAGATCTGTTGTATCCTTCAGTTTCCGGTTATATTGATAGGTTGGAACCGTGACAGTCACAGTGTTTCTTTTGTATGGTGGCTGTCAAATATAGCCAGTGGTCGTTCATTTTGCGTTTAATTCATAACTCAGCAGTTTAACTCTTTGAAAACGAAGGTGTCCCATCAGCAGCAGACCAAATGCGATGCTGCGGTACATTTCGAGCTACCATACACAAATCTGAAATATACTATGCATGTTGTTGTATAATTTCAGATAAAGGAAACAGGTTTAAAAACTAATATTTGTGAAAAGCATAGACAAACTTGTGTTTTTTTTTTAAAGAGCTACAAAACAGTGCGTCTTCAAACATTGTCAAATAACTAGAACGTGCGTCTTTAGTGAGTGGAGAACATCTTGACCTACAACTGAACACATGGCCCTCATAAATTCCCAAGCATGTGGACGTGGAAAAGGATAAAGGGCAAAACATTGTTTTCGCTATTCTTTGTGGGAATCAAGCACGGCTTTTGATTTTGCTGACACATAACGCTTGCAAGGTGACGTCATCCGAGATGCATCTGTTCTCTCACTATCAACACTCACAGAGCTTCCCTCTCTACTGAAGTTTTCTGGACCAGTCTCATTCTGACTTCTACTTTGTCTGTCAGTATTGCTTTTTTCTCTTCTAAGTGTAGAGTTGTTTCTTGAAACACTAGTCGTTTTCCTCTGGATGGACCGCGACGAAGGTCTAGAGTCCAGTCGTCCTCTCACAGAGAGTTTACTTGAAGATCTCCTAGTCTTTGTCCCGAATACACTATCACCTGTTCGCTCTCTGATAATGCTGTTGCCCCTTTGCACTTTACTAATCTTAGGCAGATTCTTCTTAGGTCTCACCACCGCCTGGTCACATACGTTCTTCACGACTCCTTTCCACATCTCGTACGGCATCAGTCTCGGCGTGAGGATGTCGTTGAGATCTTTCTCGTGACCACAGCGATCTCGTTCCAGGAACTGATACTTCTTGGACGGAGGAATCAACCTCGACCCCTGTCCTCGCGTGGAGTTGGAAGGACTGGGAGCGTACTGGCCGTCTGTGTCTGGGGTCAGGGGCGTGGTCAGTTGGAGGTGTGTGCTGGGTGAGGGGGCAGACAGGGCGGGGCTTCGTTCTGAGGCGGGCGGTGGTCTGTTTGACTGAGCATCCAGGACCGATACAGGTGGCGGGGGTGTCTCTGACTTGTAGAAGCGTTTTTTAGAGGGGAGGTGATGGATATAGCACCTTTGGCAAATAGAGTCGTCGTTTGTTTGCGCCTGGTAACTTTTGCGGTTTTTACTCTGCAAGTAAAAAAAAAAGAAAACAAACAAATGATCCTGTTTTAATTTCAAAAGCAGAAAAAGAGAGCGGATGACATGCATTAAAAATATGCGCTCAAGTTCAAGCCCACAAACACACAAACACAGAAAGGGAAGAAGGGAAGAATACATTTTAATTATGGTACAAGCCTACATCCACGTATGCACATACATACAAGAACTCGTGTACTCACAATAACAGTAACACACTACAAAAATACACACTTTTACACATTACAAATTAAAAACATAAAATATTGGGTGCGCACACAAATGACATGGGCAAGCAGAGTTAACTGGAAAGAAAGAGAAAGAGAAGGGTAGGGGTAAAGTTGGCCATCTGTGCGTGTGTGTATTGACCATGAAAAGCTCCTGCGACATAGACGCAAGTCAGAGCATAATATCGGTAGAGAGGAATTAGGGAGGTAGAGACTCCAGAATGTGAGAGGGGGAGAAAGTGCGTGAGAGAGCAAGAGAAAGAGAAGGGG
>NW_004797456.1:1007006-1008984 GCF_000002075.1 Aplysia californica | reverse complement strand
ATGTATGTATGTATGTATGTATGTATGTATGTATGTATGTATGTATGTATGTATGGTATGTATGTATGTATGTACATATGTATGTATGTATGTACGTATGTATGTATGTATGTACGTATGTACGTATGTACGTATGTATGTATGTATGTACGTACGTACATGCATGTATGTATGTATGTATGTATGTGTGTGTGTATATTTGTGTGTTTGTGTATTTGTGAGTGTTCATAATGTGTTTGCTTACCTGTGTATGTGCATTATGTGTGTGTATAATGTGTATGTGTGAGTGTGTGTGTGTGTGTGTGTGTGTGTGTGTGTGTGTGTGTGTGTATTTGTGTGTATGTGTGTGTGTGTGTGTTTGAACAGTTTTAATATTCTAAGGTTTAGAAGTGGATGAGTGCCCACTTTCACTGAACAAAATCGTATCTTTTAAAATGTTGAACCCACCGTAATATATACATGTACATGTATATATATGCCTATCTGTCTATTTCCACAAAAGAATACGTCATTTGCAGTGAATTTTTCGAACACACACAGTATTTATGTCAGTATGGGAGGGATGAGTGCACTGATTATGATGTAGATCTATTACAGAATTCGTACCCGGCGTTTTTTCTCCGCTTTCATTGGCTGAGTGCGGAAGAATTTCTCCTCGAAGTTGGCCACTCTGCTCACCGTGGGCAAGATTTGACGTATGCGGGACAAGTCGAGGGCAGCCCTCGATTTTTCTATCACGTTATATCTCTCGGCCTCGTGTCTGCAAACGAGAACCAAAAAAAAAAGGGAAAGAGATGAAGTGAAGGACGAAAATAAAAAAGCACAAATATTCATTTTGTCTTGATTTTATACAAGTGTGCCGTTAGTTCTGGTGGTATCGCGCGGGCTATGGTGTGGATGACTCTGGTTCGGTCGATCCCCAATGGCAAATACTAGAAAGTGGGTACTGTAAACTGGCGCTCTTCAGCGCAATGTGAGGGGGAAATTGTAGAAAACTCACGTTTTCCTACATGTGTAGCTTTTCCGACTGCTTATTGTGGAGGAAGATTGTTGAATATTATAGGCCTATATATTAATATAAAAAGTATTTTTATTTGTAAGCCTATTTGCTTATGTGGTGTTATTTCGTAACAACAACTCACAAAGTGGTGTATGTCAGGAATTTTCAAGGGTCCCAACTGACGGTTCTGGGCTCTGTCCTATCGTGGGTGGGTGTTAAAATCGTAGATCGTACCTCTTTTTTAAAAAGTACTCCATCAATATTACATAAATCACTGAACAAAGCTATACTTTGAGTGTCCTGTAATGTATGCTGCCCATAACTAGCTTGAAATCTCCAGCATCAAGCAACAGAGGTCCAATCCCTATATTTCTGCAATGAACCACACTCACGGGATCATTGATCCCAGAAAATTGGCTCGGCACATCAGATCTACTGGCGCCAAAATCCGTTTAAATAATTAGATGTTCTAGCCCTTTGTATTGGATATAATGTGATGCTGGGGCTATACCTAATGTGGATTTTGAGTTTTAAGAATAATTCCGAAAGTCACAGACAAATTATGAATAATAAACAAAGAGTAGATATCTAGAAACAATCAGTTGTGGCTATCACTCACTTGTATTTAGAGATGATTCTCTCTTGGGAGCTGAGCCGCAATGCCAGCTGAGTGTTGGCCACTCGGGTCTTCTCTATGGCCTCTGCGTCCAGTCGGTTGTAGATGTCCGGAAGACAAGCGTTGTTGATGGGGGGAGGTGGGCCGTTGCTGCTGAGATTCATCCTTGCGGCTGATGATCCGTACGTGATTCTCCTTACGTTGTATTACTGTTTTCGGATAAATGGTACATGCTTTATTGTCTCGTAGCTTTTTCTCAGAACTCACCCCCTCTTCTTCTTCTTCTTCTTCTTCTTCTCCTTCTCTTTCTCTTTCTCCTTCTCCTTCTCCTTCTCCTTCTCCTTCTCCTTCTCCTTCTTCTT
>NW_004797456.1:1004268-1006649 GCF_000002075.1 Aplysia californica | reverse complement strand
TCTTCTTCTTCTTCTTCTTCTTCTTCTTCTTCTTCTTCTTCTTCTTCTTCTTCCTCTTCCTCCTCCTCCTCCTCCTCCTTCCCCCTCCTCCTCCTCCTCATCATGATTTATTATCAAAGTAGAAGATAAAAGAATAACAGATTGTAAATACACTTCTTGTGTAATGAAACTATTACGTGAGACATTCCATGAGAAGGTTTCTTGACACGTCATTGTTGATGAATTCAACAGAGGTATTTTCTATAGTTATTACTGTATGGAAAGAAACGGAGACACACACATTTCGGTTTTACGTCTGTTTAGGACAGAACCAAAACAAAGATAGTGAAGAGCGGTGGAATCTGTCAAAGCATCTGGAGTTCAAAAATACCTAATGAATAGAGCTCATCCGCATCACGGTCCAGGATGAACCCAAAGAGCCTAAATGGCACGCTGGTTTAAGGTTGAAGAGATCGCCGGTTGCAACGTGCCACTGCCGTCTGTACTCGGATCTGTTTGTCTACGTGTAAATATGTACATGTATCGTCATTCAGTTCTTTAAAAAGGGCGGCCAGATCCATACTTTTCATTACCGCCATTTTACAAAAGTAAAATACCCTATCGAGTACAAAGCGTGAATACGTAATAACGCGAAGATCTACAATGTTTGAAGATACTGTCTATCTCAAGTGGAATCCACTTTAGACCGCTCTCCCGTCGGAGACCTTTGTATCTCTCTGTACGCCACTCGTTCAAAAAGATTTATATGTGTTCACATTACCGTAATTTGATTCTTATCAGTGAATTCCGAGCTCTTACCCGCCTCGTAAATTGCCTTGCAGTTTTTATATGAACGTTAAACCTAAATCATACCATGTGTTCTTACTTCAATATGACACCGTTAATCTTTCAATGTGTCTATAGACAATGAATAGATATCTACGATGTATGGCAGTTTTGTTTACAGTTCAAGATAAGTATCAATATGTTATTAATGTCTGCTAACATACGAAGTGCTTGTGACGAAGTAATGGGATTAGTCTCCGACCGCTGTGTTCTTACTTTATGACTAGCAAACTCTCTCCAAGTTTCGAAAATTTTACTTGAGATACAATGTCTATTCATATGGTGTATGAATCTTTATAAAAATTAATCGGTACTTAATATGACAGTTATATTAAACGTTCCTTTTGTGAAGCCTTATTGCTTGCGTTAACAAGTCGGTTTTATCACCCATCACGCGATAAGACGTAAGCCAACGCTTTTTTCAAGCACCTTGAGACATTAGAATTATATGTATTTGAGATAAGCTTTTCAAAATTAAAAATCTGGATATAATAGACTGTGTGCGTCTCAAACGTGTAGACATTTAATTTTATAGTACCCGCACTTGAAATTCGAATCGTTTAGGCAAATAAAAACAATTGATACTTAAATGTATACGTGTATTATCAAATGGTACATGATGTGGATGTGCGTGTAACTGCATTTTGCTTGGTGGACACTGGGGTATGTCTAGTCTGCTCGAATTATCCTCAGCTCAAAACCCTCCGAGTTTAAACATTAAACTGCACGGTGACCAGCGATAGCGGTGTACTGTTAGGGGGTTCAGTTCAGTCATACTATTATATATAGATTGTCCCGCGAGTCATAACTAAATAAATACCTCTACTGGGATCAATGAATTTGTCTTTGTTTACCCTTTGTGTGCTATGTTCGTTCGATGGTCGTTAGATCCCAAACGTGCAATCGTGAAATGTTTCTTAGGGCAACGTTTAGGGCCTTTGTACAGCAGCAGCCAGCGATAAAGTGCTAAGTATAATACCGTTTAAAGGTGTAATTATACTATGTTGATCGTTTTGCACGTCAGTGGTAAAACAAATATCTTGGTTTGGATCAATAAAGGGGCCTTTTCTTCTTGATTTGAACAAAGTATCTTTACGGTTGTCAGATTACAGGAGAATTTAAGGGAGGAGGGGGAGGGGGTGGAGGAGGGGAGGAAGGAGGGGAGAGAGAAGGGGAGGGCGAAGGGCAGGGTTAGACGAGTGCACTCATTTTTAATTCCATTCCTCTTGAGGGCCAAGACATTGATGAGCGAGTTCCAGATGTAAACGAACTTACGTGGAGGTTTTTTATTTACTCCAAAGTTCGTTAAAGAGTGAAAGATCTTGTCAATCGACATTTGTTAGAGTTTTAACGCGAGTATTTTGCAGCTTGAACTGTGTGCTCCCGGGAAGCCGAGAATGTTCCTGGGTTTCCAAGGGTGTGCTGGGGTATTAATAGTTGTTAAGTGCATAGAAAATGTTGTATGCGCTATATAAATGAATCATCATCATCATCATCATCATCATCATCATCATCATCATCATCATCATCATCATCATCATCATCATCATCATCAT
>NW_004797456.1:1002056-1003896 GCF_000002075.1 Aplysia californica | reverse complement strand
CCACATCACCTTTTGCCTTATACCCTTGCTCGCGTGTCAGATGGCTATAACTGATCGTGTTTTGGGGGGCGAGACAGATAAATTGCAACATTTATTATCACCACTTAAGACCGTCCTGTGTCAAGTATGAAAGATCGTAGGCTTCTCTGCCTGGGGTAAGGTTTCTGGCTATCTGCATGTTACTCCCGCGCCCAAAGCCACTCCCATATCCATTAACTGTCCTTGCATATTATTTACTTTCTTTTCATTATTCTGCCTTTTTTTCTCTCTTTCTCTCTCTCTCTCTCTCTCTCTCTCTCTCTCTCTCTCTCTCTCTCTCTCTCTCTCTCTTCCTCTCTCTCTTCCCCTCTCTCTTCTCTTTCCGCTTCTTCCGTCTTTATTCACCGTTCATAATATGCTTGTGGACTAAGACATGTCTGTGACGTTGTGTATAATGCCTGATGTCCTCTAAACCTCCTCTTTTATTTTTTTGTCCTTCTGTCTGTCGTTTTCCTGCAGTTGTGCTTCTCGACGCGTTTGTCTTCCTTTCTTTCTCGCCTTTTCCTTCTGTCTTCTCTCTTTCTCTCACACATTCACCGTCTCTCCCCCTCTCTCTTCTCCCCCTCTCTCTCTTTTTTCTTTTTTCTCTCCCCACCCACCCCTCTCTCTACTACACACATAACTATTGTTCGAATCTCCTTTCCAACAGAATGTGAACCTTCATGCCGTCTATAAAGACCTCCCCCATTTTTAATGACACATACTTTTACAAACAAACACTCACATACATACACACACACACACAAACAAACACACACACACACACACACACACACACACACACACATACACACACACAAACACATACACAAGCACACATACACACTTTTTCCAATCGAAATAAAACTGTCTTGCTGTCACTCACATTACTCAGCCGGCTGTGATTCTCTCTATATTAATCCATCTTGTGCAAAAGAAAACCAGAAAGCATTCACAATGTTAGTGCCACAGCAATTTCCCGTTCGTAACGTTACATTACACTTCTGCCTTTGTCTGTGCTACTTTTTTCTTTTACCACTGCGGCTTTTCGCAGCAGTGGGTGCAGACTACTCCCGTGTTCCGGAAATGACGTCGGAGGGAGAAAACAGAAACATCAATGGGGGCTTGGAATGTCGATGAAAATTTACGGCCCACATCGATTGCTGCGAGCGTACGAACTGACTACTTGTCGACCGTATCAAAACAAAAATGGCTCCTTTAGTCTCGGGATCTGTTTCAATCTATGGAGGAAAACCGTATCCTAGATTTAGAAAGCTTCACAACGCATTGTTTACAAACAGGCGTCGTTCATAGCGACGGGGATTTGGGAGCTGTCCTCAATGGCATGGGCGTTTCTTTTGTCTAACTGTTACTTTTATTCTTCTAACCGCCTAGGTAGAGACATAGAAGAAAGTGAATTAATTTTAGAGACAGTTCAATCGATCACCATGCGGAAATATGAAGGAGATGACGTATTGGAAATAATGATGATTTGATAAGCATGGAAACAAAGTAGACAATGCATATTGATTGTGCCTTTGAACATATGTATTGTCTGACATGGTTTAACTAGTTTGAATAGACTTTTCTATTCACTTGTCAAAAATCTGCATTTCCCCCCTCATCCATCTTTACTGTATAACTCGAAGTAGACTCAGAACAGCAAACTGGCACCTTGAATGTTTTGCCGAACGTAACGTTTTGAGAATTTTGGAGAGTGATCATTGGGAAAATGTACATGTACAACCATTACAGGATTGTCAATCCAAAGAAATACACACACACACACACAAACACACACACACACACATACACACACACA
>NW_004797456.1:997664-999752 GCF_000002075.1 Aplysia californica | reverse complement strand
AGAGAGAGAGAGAGAGAGAGAGAGAGAGAGAGAGAGAGAGTCTGTACAGAGTGTACATGCTAATGTTTAATTGTAAGCGGTAACCTTTATGTGGGACAAGAATTGGGAATGTAACATCATCTAGACATTTTGACCTTTGGCTACTATCCCATTGCTTGGACTTTCCAGGGTATTTTACATTTTATATTTCGAAGATATCTGTTCTAGAACCGAAGTTATGCTGAGAAGAAGTAAAAAATCTTAATTTAAATTACTTCATGCCGACAAAAAACGTCCTTTTAATGAAAACTTTGAAAACTCGCACCCCAGCTATTAACTGAACTGACAGCAAAGACGAGTTATCTCAGCAGGCGGAGAGACTATAAAAATCAAATGATAATTATTATTATTATTGCGCATTACCTATAGACTATTAGTAATTGTTCAAATATACAGAAGGATACCAAAGCCAAAGCATAAGGGGAGAGATGATTCAACTGGAATCCAATAAATTAGCAGAGAGAGAGAGACCACCTGAAACACTTGAAGATAACCCACGGAGGCTGTTCTGAGTGCATGCCTGTCCTTTGGGCACCAGGAAAGACACCAGATCATTGGGCGTATAATCCAGGTGTTATTTATTTATTAACTAAATAACAATCAGTGTTAAATCGGGTCTGTTAAGATATTTCATTCTGTTCTCTATAGAAGATGGACGTTGAATTTAAGCCATGCCTCCCGTACAAGATGAACTGTTTTGAAAATGATTATTTGTAGGCAAAACAACAACAACAAAACACAAACAAATAAAAAAAAAAAAACCAAAACCCCCCAAAACCCCCCAAAAAACCCAATACATCGCTTCCTTAACTGATTTTAAAAGTTTTGTTGATGGTAAAAAGCATAGTAATCGTCATTTGGTGTACGGTAAAAGCAACATGGAAGGACAGAAACAACGGAAGGAAAGAAAAGAAGTAGGACCTTCCAGTACCAGTGGCGCCCTCCAATCACCCACCAAGTTTCAGTACGTCTATAAAATGTACTAGAACGCTACCTTAGAATTACAACGTTTTATCTGCTCAATACCTACTTTTGTGAAATATGACGTTAGAAATTTTGAGTTTCACAATGATATTATTATGTCAAGCTTTTTCTAATGCAGTTCTTTGAATGTATAGATAACGACTCCGAATAATCCTACGATTTTGACAGAGCTGATTTGGTTTCTACCCTTAACCCTATGGTCTTGAACTCTTAGATACTCAAAACGGTCAAAAAATGCAAGATAGAACTGTAATTCCAAGGTATCGATGTTACCTAAGTGATTTGTCCGCACATTTTACCGAGCGGTGCAATCTTTCGCTGCGCGTTTTAACAATCGTACAATTGCGCGACAATCTGAAGATTGCGTTAATATTTCATATTTCTAAAATAATTTTTTTTAAAATTACTTTCATCTTTATTCTTGTTCTTAGTCGCCTTCTACGACTTGCGCGGTACGGATACAGTGGCCCTATTCTTTGCTCCCTTGTCTCTTGGACAGGGCCCCGAGAACCACACGGGTGAACACGTAACTGATTCTGTTTGGAAAACAAAATATTTTCTTTAAAATGTATTTTTTTTGGTATGTATTTTGAAAACTTAGTATATGATCATTTTAGTTGCTCAACCGCTTGTGCCAATAATGTTGTTTTATCTGTTGTTGTTGTTGTTATTGTTGCCCTTGTTGTTGTTGTTGCTGTTATTTTTGTTGTTGTTGTTGCTGCTGCTGACATCGTCGTCGTTACCGTCGATCTAAATATTAGAAAATAAAGTAGGCTAAGTTTTCCCGTCAAATTGATTGAATTGGAAGCCAAAAGTTAGATAGCATTGATCTGTTTTGTTTTGTTTTGGTTCAGACTCTATCGTTTAGTCGTTAACGATCAGCTACCCCTTCTCTCTCTCCCTCTCTCTCCCTCTCCCTCCCCCTCTCTCTCTCTCTCTCTCTCTCTCTCTCTCTCTTTCTCTCTCTCGCTCTTTCTCTGTCTCCGCTACTGCCTCTGCCTTTGTCCGTCCATCTGTCCGTCCATTCGTTTGTCTGTGTCTGTCTGCCTACCTGCCTGTCTGTCT
>NW_004797456.1:993396-995402 GCF_000002075.1 Aplysia californica | reverse complement strand
TACTAGTAGTAGTACTAGTAGTAATAATAGTAGTAATAATAGTAATGATCATAATAATAATAATTACAAAATTACAAAATAATAATAAATTATTATTATCATCATCATTATGACCGCTCCTTTCTTTCACACCTCACCATTGGTTGCGAACTTGGCCAATACAAACAAATTCAGATATCAAATTCAAGTCGTGAGGGAATCTTCTGGAATACTTCTCTTCCTCGGCTGCTGTCCTTTCGTTGGGTACTACTATGTGCCTTGACTTTGGAATGACCTTCATTGTGTTTAGTAGTGGGGCGTAAATTGTCGACAAAATGAAAAAAGAAGATGGTTGATATCCAGTAGAAGGTAGGTAGGCATGGGCCACAAAATGTATGAAGGATTAAAAAGAAACCAGTCGACCAGCAACTGCTACTAAAAAGAGATTTTAAAAAAAGCATACTCAGCTAAGGCATAGTTCTCTGACAGTAGATTTTGACAAGAAGATAGGCTGTTTTGATTTTGTTGAGACGGGATAAGAAAGGGAAAGAAGAAAACAACATTGACCTGAAAGCGTGCAATAGATTTAGAAATACAATGTGCATCGAAGAGTAAATTAAAAGAAACGAAAACGACAACGATTTATTGTGTTTATTTTAAGCCAGTTTTAAGGCAACTATAAAAGAGTACTCGAACTGTTAGCACAAGTTGTATTCTTTTCTGCTGAGGTCGTAAAAGGTTTTGTAGCAAAATTGTCGTCCCTTGATTTTCTGTGAGCATGTGAGGCTGAAAAGAATAAAAAACAAAATGTACCAACCACGGCTTGACAACGAGTCAACACACTTTAAAGGGATGGATAAGTCTCTCTCTCTCTCTCTCTCTTCCCGTGTCTCCCTCCAACAACATGTATTTTTCCCCCTCTTGTTTATGACAGAAAGTTGAAGGACATTAGACCATTGCTGTAGGAAGCCAGTCCCTGTGATAGTGAAATAACTCATACGAACATATAACAGTAATAAATGATATGCTTCGATCAGTGTTTCTCAACCTTTTCACAATTAGCGCCCACTCTTGTCACTTTTAAGAAGCTAAATGTTCGTACCGGTCATAGGATAGACGTGGTAATTATGGAACATCTTTTGTCTGGTTTGATTGTTTGAGTGGCATTGATAAATGTAGTTTTGAGACAGAACACCGATGAATTAACATTCTTCTTCAAGAGACCCTTTAAAATTTCCCAAAAAGACCGAGGTTCTGTAATGCCCCAAGGAATTCAAACAAGGATAGAACGCCACGTAACCACAATATGATATCAATTTAGGACAGTGCTTGTCAACCTGGACGATGTCATCCTCTGTTAATTAAGTAATTTGGCAATTTTAGTGGGCGGTGGGGGACACTGGTGTTAGTTTACGCCCCGCATGGAAATACAATGTACATGTAGATGAGAATGGGTCGTACGAAAAGGTTGATAATCACTGGTTTAGGATAACTATATAGAAGTGCCTTTTTGATAGCCAGCACGCCAATCGACCTTTTGAGGGCGCTGCCTGGGGATCTGGAAAGACTGCTGTTTATTTAGACAGCGCCATTCCACAAGTGCAGTAAGTCATTCATTTTTGGGAAGTTTGGAGAAAAATCCACACAAAAAAAACCCAGAGAGAAAGAAAAAGAACGCCCTTATCAGAACCATGATGACTAGAGCACTTGTTATTTTTCCATTAAAGGCTAGGAAGGAAATAACGAAACAGCGAAAACGTTATTAGTGTAAGATGTCTCTTGATATTATTTCTATCCGAATAACGACTTTTACCTAGAAACCCACACAAACTGATTTGGGCGATTATGGGATGAGGCTGACGAATATTTATTAACCAAATATTGCTGTGCAGAATGCAAACTTTACGTTTTACTCAGCTTTTCCCAAATTGTAGCTGAGGGCCGAGTGATTGTGGATTGTTCAAAACGAACTCACAGAACACCTAGCGTCATATTATAAGGCCGGTTTATAATAATAATAATAATAA
>NW_004797456.1:990895-992671 GCF_000002075.1 Aplysia californica | reverse complement strand
GGGGTGAATAACACGAGCTGTTTTCCTGTCCCTCATTCTGCAACTATGCCGTACCCCACGGGAAACAATAATGTGAAACTCCACCAGGATTTAAAAAAAAGCTAGTATTGCGTCCCTTTTCGCTACATGTGTACCACAATTGGTCTCTGACTCTCTTTTAACTTTTAAGCACAAGTAGGCTGTCCCGAAAACTGCTGTTTTGATAAAAATCGAGGGTAAAGTTTTTACCCCTTGTTCAGTAGGCCTTTAAAAGACTGGGAGATTTTTCTCTATTACCTAACAAATATACACACGGATGAAACCAAACTTCTCCTATAGGTAGGTTCATTTTTGGTGTAGGTCGAGATTTCTGGAAACCCTCGAAATCTGGGTTAACCCGCTTGTCCTTAAAAGCGACCAATTTTACAGCGAATAATAATGTTACGATTATTATTATTATTACAATGAAAAGTTGGTTTCAGTTTTGCGACTCTTTCAAATTGATAGAATAATTTAAGTTTCACTTGTTAGCACACATTACCCTTTGGTGTGCCTGTTCACATGTATGCTTCATTACACTACTTCTACAGGTATGCTTCATTACTTCCACGTGAACGCTGCATTACTTCCACATAGACTGCACTGCTTCCAAATGAGGGCTACATAACTGCCACATGAAAGCTACATTAATTCCACGTGAGGAGTACACTACTTCCAAACGAAGGCTACATTACTTCCACAAGAAGTCTATATTACTTTCCTGTGAGGTGTACATTGCTTCCACATGTATGATGCATCACTTCCACACGAAGGCTACATTACTGCCACATGAAGGCTACATTACTTCCACACGAAGAGTACATTACTTCCAAGTGAAGGCTACATTACATCCACATGAAGGCTCCATTACTTACTGACATTCGGAGTGAGGTAACCCATCACACTTATCGTTACATCGAGCGACAGTCTTGAACAACTTGCCGTTTTGCTTGGAGCAGCTCTTACAGGTTGTGGTCAGAGTACACACCACTGTGATACGTAAATTATAATAATAGTAATAGAATCCATTTGCAGAGCGCAAATTCCCACCCAACAGCAAGCTCTATGCGCTTTACAATCTACTCTAGATCTATTACCACAGCTGACATGATAGCATTCTGAAACAATCTCAACTTCCTTGGAAGACTGTTCTGTGTGTCAAATGCCTCTTTAATACTGAAAGTAGTTTATTGTTCTGTAAGAGGCTTGATAAAAGAACTCTTAGAATATCATGGGAACAGAAAAGCTGTAAAAAAAAAAAAGAAGTTATAGCACAAAACAGAATTGGTATAGAATCGCCAATACTACCCAAGAACCCAATGAAACTGAACTGTTTTCGGCATACCAAGAGCTATTATTCACTCTAGAAACATAATCGTAAAGATAACGAAAGCAGGGATTCTAAATTCAAAGAAGTGGGTGTGAAAAAGGATGCTCAAATACTGGCTACATAAGACCAATGGAAAGGGGGGGGGGGGGGGGTATTTTAATGGACAGACGTGCTGTTTTAGGTACATGTATATGGTCAAAAGTCAAATTACATAGAAAAACTTTCCAAAGTTAAAAGAGGACAAAAGAAACGGTAGTAAATAAGGAATAAATAAAATATACTACTAGTTCTAAAAGTAGAAGTCAGCCTATTTATAATATAGCTATATGTCTGTCTGTCTGTCTGTCTGTCTGTCTGTCTGTCCGTCTGTCTATCTGTCTGTCTGTCTGTCTGTCTGTCTGTCTGTCTGTCTGTCTGTCCGTCTGTCT
>NW_004797456.1:987093-988408 GCF_000002075.1 Aplysia californica | reverse complement strand
AGACCCTCATGAATGAGAATAGGGGAGGGGGGGGGGTATTTTATTGTGTTCTTAGTTACCCAGGTGTTTAGGCTATTTGTGAATCATTGACGTCCTCGGCTTTTCTTAGTTTTTGGATTATCCTGTCTTACTGCGTTGTTCCAACTCTCTATTTGTATAGGCCAATTTCCTGCCCCATGAATTTCGTCTGTCGCCTCCTCGTCGTCTCGATGAGTGATCTTTTTATGATTGCCGTTTCCAGAACTTTATAATTATTTTGATCGAATTTATTTAGCGCACATTCCCCCTCTACAGCAAACTTTACGGCGCGCTTTTCAACTTCATGCATTATTATCCAAGTAGACCCTAGAATATTGAGAAACATTCCTTGCTTCTAGGAAAGCATGCCTCGCTCATTACTTCTTAATTTTTCTTGTCTGTCCATGGTATTTTCAACACTCTGCTTATGAACCACATTCTTGCTTTTACATCTTTTAATATTGTTGTCGATTGTTGATTGTCCAGCACGCACACCCGTATAAAGGAACTGATAAAATGTACACTTTCAATACTCTGAGTTTGAAACCAGAATCACTATTTCTGTCTGACGTGGCCAGCTTTAAGAAATATGTAATACGGCTGTGACTATTTGAGCTATGGATGGACAAAGCAACTGGAGAGATAACATAAAGGCATGTCTTGGCCTAAGTATGGCAGAGTGTATAACGGCAGCTACGACCGTAAGCACTGCAGGTCATTGCACACCAACCCCCAAGCCAGAGATGATGATGATGATAACATATTATTATTATTGTACCTCCTGGTAACCAGGTGTTCGTTTTGGGGCTTTTGGTGTAGGCCTACTTCTACGTTTTCCATTTGTTGTTATCATGTCGCTACGTTAGAATTACACAGTTCTATCTGCCATCACCTAATTTGTGGAAATTTGACGTCAACAATTTTGAGTTTCACAACATGTCAAGATTTTTAGAATGCAATTCTTTGAACATCTTGATAACGACTCATAACAAGCGTACGATTCTGATAGAGCAGATAGAACATTTGATTTCTGACCCCATGGTCTTAGTAACACAAAACGGCCAAAATATGTCAGACAGAATTAGTAATTCTGAGGAAGTAATGTAAGTAACCCAGATATATGAACTTGTTAAACTGTCTTCTCTGTTTTTACGAGAAGCTATAACCTTGCAAATGTAGAAATCCCCTCAAAATAGATGGTACCAACTTGAAAAAGGAAAATAACCCAGTGTATCTTGGAGTACAACTTGACAGCAAGCTCAACCTGAAACAACACACCAACAACCTCAGGAAGAAG
>NW_004797456.1:975849-982847 GCF_000002075.1 Aplysia californica | reverse complement strand
CCCCCCAAACACACACACACGCACACACACACACACACACACGCTCACACACGTCCACTCCATACGCCACACACACACACACACACACACACACACAAACACACACACACACACACACACACACACGCGCGCGCGCGCGCGCACTCACACACCATGCACAATTTAAACAGTAAACAGCAACTGGAGATTTTGCGTAATAGTGACCTTACCTTCGTATTCGTGGACAGACTGCTGTGGCAAAAGTATTTCAATTTTATGGAATACCGGTACAGACCGTGCAAGACCTGTTCTCTTTAGAAAAGGGCACATAGTAACAATTACTGAAAGCAAAAGATAAAAAGAAAGAGTACACCTGCAATTCAAGCAGCAGCGGTGGCGACAGCACAACCACAAAAACTTTGTCATGAATGAGAAAATTAAATTAGAGGGGGGCGTTGCAGGGCGGGGCGAGAGGCAGTCGCCTATATAAAGGGACTTTGAATGGACGGGAAAAGCACGATATAAGAAAAATCGAATACAGAAGAGGCATATTTGCTTTTTTGTTATTGTTATTATTTTTCTCTTCGTGTGATATAGAATGAATTATGCTATGTTGGAGGTGTACTTTGTAAGTCAGAGCCAGTCTGTCGCTTTTAAGTCTATAATAAGTTCATGCTCGCCGTTATTCGAAGTTTCTTTTGAACAATAACGTGTCTACAACCTGTGACTGTAAACGAGAATGGAAAATGAAATGTACCGTAAATTTACAAAACTGAAAAGAAAACATGAATTTAAAAAGAATTTTTTTGCGATCGGATGGATTGTTTATAGAGATCTAATAGGCCTATGAAATTGTAGGCCTATAACATTCATTGACGCCTCTAATTCGTGACTGCGGCAGATATGAAAAGCGTAGCTTTTTCAGCAGGTCTTCCTTGATCACGTGATAAAGCATAAAGCTGCAGCCATGATGGTGGGTGGACCCGTTGACTATGGTTTAGGATTTTTCGTTAGAATGCATTCATTTCTGTAGAGATATTGTTTTTTAAGTTAAATTTTGACAGCAACGATTCATTCTTATATTTCAGGATGGAATCGATGACAGCCCTGACCTCTTGGCAGAGGATCAGGAAAACAAGGTTGGTTCAGCTTCTAGGACTCCAGGCTATCTGTTTGTTGTCACCGGTGTGTCCATTCCTTGTGTTTGTAATCCGATGGTTTACTTCCTGTAGGCCTATCACTGAGCCCCGCCTCTAAATCAATTACGATTGCGATTCTTTCTTCTTGTTTGATTTATTATGTCAAACAACAAGTACTACTTCTGGGAACTCCCCCCCCCCCTCCCATTTTACCTGTATTGTAAAGAAATCTTTTGTCTCTTGACTCTTGAACTTGTTTGATATTTGATACAAAATCAAATCCATCATTCTCCTACTTCTGTCTGTTACTTACAATTGTAGTTGTAGTGTATCGACTGCTAACATCCAAATTTATATCAAGACTATTTAGATCTAGAATCTAGACTTTAGGGCTGAGGGATAGTAGTTCTAGATCTAGAATCTAGACTTTAGGCTAAAGGGCTAAAGTTAGGGCTGAGGGAAAGTCTAGAGAATCTAGATTGTTATAGATCTATCGATGGCCACCTCTATTCTCACCCGGGATGAGAATAGTGCAGGCGAGTCTTTTGGCTATTCTCACCCGGTGCGCGTTCACCGTTATAGCCTAGATCTAGACCAACAAATTTTGCGTTCACCCTAAACCACAGAATTCTACACTGTGATAACAGAAAAATTGTAGAATTCTGTGCCGTGAACAAACGTCCCATTACAACTGTAGCCTACTAAAAGCGTACAATTTTGTCTGTGGGCAGTGGAGAGAGAGAGGGAGAGAAAGAGAGAGAGAGAGGAGTAGCGCGAGAACTTCCGGTCAAAACAAAATGGCGACCCGCGTAGTTCGGCTCGATTCGAAAAGTTAAATAGCCGTAGCATCTTTGTGGACAACCAAATTAGTTTACTTTTGTGCTTTAACATCATTTTTTAACTTTGTTTTGGTCAATTTGATCGTCCACACCGATAGACAGTATTCAGAAAGAGACAGAGAGAGGGGAGGAGTAGATCTTGCGAGAACTTCCGGGCAAAACAAAATGGCGACCCGCGTAGTTCGGCTCGATTCGAACAGTGAAATAGCCATAGCATCTTTGAAGATGATCAAATTAGCTTACTTTTGTGCTATAACGTAATTTTTTCTTGGCTTTTATCAATTTGATCATCCACACCGATAGACAGTATTCTAAAATGAGGAAAAGCAGGTCTTGTTTTGCACCGGGTGAGAATAGCCTACGCTGGCAAGTCTCACCCGGGGTGAGAGGTAGATCGTTTTTCTATTCTCACCCCGGATGAGAATAGCCACTTCCATAGATCTACTAGTAACTAGGAGAAGATTGAAGAATACCGGACCACTCGTACATTATTGCATGAGAAAGTGGGGCGGGTGGTTGGGGTGGAGGATGGGGGTTCAGGGGGGTCTCCCCCCTGACAAAATTTTAATCAATAGATCTACCGGTCCGAGATTCTCCATTGAGAGATATTAAAAACGGGAAAATTATATGAATTCCTAAGGTTGAGACATAGGCAAAGTCAGTCCGCTGGTCCGGTATTCTTCAATCTTACCCATTCTAGTATGGAATAAAGGCCCAAGCCAAGTCTTTTCATTACTCCAAAATTTGGTTTTATTTTATTTTCCTTCCCGTTTCACACTTAGGCTAACTATTCTATATCATGATTGTGTCCTTTTTCTGTTCAGAAGCCTCTCTGTACCTAACTGTTGACTACTTCTGTACTTTTCTATCTCTAGATCTGTATAGATTCTAGTAGCAGCGTATGCCCTGAACACGAATATTAACTTAATTTCTTTCGCAAATTAAAAGTTGGAAAAATATGTGATGGTTTCCAATGTCTAATAGAACTTAATCACATTAAGCCTAATTTCGTAGGGGTAGTAATTACCGCGCTTTACATCAATTGGGGGCATGCTCCCCTGACGTAGTTTAGAAAAACGCAAACACAGTGACTACATTCACGAGGCTGGGAAAATAGTTTGCAGGTTACGTTTACGGCGCCCTGAATCATCCACCATTGACACAGAAGCACAACTGAAATGCAACAGAGTTTACGGAGGTCGAAGGTGGGCACAGCGAAACAGCGGCGATCGACAAGGCCAGACAAGGCCTCACTCGCTAAGCGCGCGGAACCCGACACGACTTCGATCCTCTTCTCTGTGCGGACTCGGCAACGCTCGACAATTTGAAATTAAAAGGTCATTCGAAGAAACAAGGGAGAATGGAAGAAGGCCAAGGCAGGAAGAGGGGGGGGGGGGGGGGGGGGGGGAGAAGCAAAAGGAAAATGGTAGGGGGTGAAGGGAGCAAGATCATTCTTAAATTGTAAACTACATCCAGGGCACCGTGAACGTAGTCACTGCGGGGGGGAAAAATCCGGGGGATTATGGGGGCATTCCCCGTTATAACCCATAATTTGATGTTTTGCAATTAGTTAGGTTTGAAATTTTCTTGAAAATAATTGATTTGCGACAGTTTTAGTGGCTGTATGTGTGATCAACAAAATACTGCAGGTTGACCCCAAAGTAGTTCATATTTGTGCGGGAGTGAAAGTAAAAATGTAGCCTACACATAATCCAACATAATTTTTAATTGCTCTTTCCCAGACTTGATGATAACTGGTCACGTAGTCTTACATGTCTAACGTGTGTATCCCACCTTGCCTTTTGGTATTTATGCTCTCCCACAAAACAACAAACTGCACAACTTTTGGTCAGAGTACAAACAAGGGGTTATTCAGTCAGACAATAGTGAAGTAATTTGATGTTTTGCAACTAGGTTTGATATTTTCTTGAAATCAATTTATTTGCAACAGTTTTTGTGGTCATGTGTGTGTTCTACAGTTAAAAAATGTGGCAGCAAGCCCCCAAAAGCAATGCATCTGTGTGGGAGTGTAAAAGTAAAATTTTACCATTTTCCAAATGTTTGGTCCTGCTGAAGCACAATTTATTGGTACAAAAGTTCTAGCCTGCCTGTCTCATTTTGAAACATTTTTCATTAATTAAATTTGCTTGTACTTGTTTGGTTTTATTGTAAAAGTTCAGGATGCTGGATTGTTTTTAGTACAGTAAGCTTATTGACCCTCCCACTTCCATTTCCAAATCAATGGGGTTTCAGGGGAGTGACCTCCTTTGTTGGTGGTTTAGGACTAAGGATGGATTTACAGGGAGGCTCAGTGTAAAACTTTGTCATACGTAACTGTCAAAATGTGTAACGTGGAATCTTACAAGAAGCAGTCGACTTGTACTTGTAGGCTAGCATAAACATATATTAGAATTGAAGTTAAGGGATTTTGCTTGCAGACCAATATATCAACTTGACAGAATCAAAATAATTTTTTGATGCCTGAAAGTGTTCAAGACCTGCAATGCATAAAATGAGAAGCCTGTACTGGAATTTTCTATGACAAAATATGTTGCAAAAATAACCAAATGACTCCTCCTACTTGATTGTTTTTAATGTGAGTCACACTGCAACGAAAATCATTTACACAGGAAATGGAGAGTCAGTCTGTTGATAGTGGGATGCTACTCAGCTCTGTGAGTTCTTTCTTATACCCTTTCCCTCATCAGAAAGTTTCAAATGATGGCACTGCACATTGACACTGGCACAATTTTTTCTTAATGTAAAACTTGCAAAAATAGAAACTTATGTTTTCCCGCCTAATTGGATTGATCAAAGTGCATGAATACTCATCTGATGTTTTGGTTTTCATTTTTTCGCTTACTCTTCAAGGTTTAGTTTGTAACCTGCAGAGGTGTTGAATATAAGGGGGGGGGGGGGGGGGGGGTACCTGAAAAGTTTAAATTGTTTTAGTTTTTTGTATCTCTGCTTTCTTTAATTTTCTTTGATGTGTTTAACCAAATCGTTCTACATTGCCTGTTATGGCAAGACATTTATCTCCTTTTGTTACTACTTTTTCTAAACTGAATTTTAGTTGAACAAATTTTTCATTACTTGATGATGAATAGGTTGTTCAATAGAAAAGCAAGATTGAAAGATGGATGTTGTAGATCTTGTAAACTCTTTTCCAGTTCATTATTTATTTTTAGATGTGATGTACAATTTGCAAACTTTTATAAAATTTAGTCACATGATATATTGTGGGGTTTTATATTTATTATAAGGAACCACTGAATAGGTGTGTAAATAATTCTTGCATTGTTGCTTTAGTCAAAAAGCATTCAATTATCGTCTCCAAATTTCCAAAACTTGAGGTAATCTCTTTGTACACTGAACCAACGATTGGGCTGTGAGGTAGTGACTTTTAATAATAATAATAGATAGATAGCATTTGTATAGCGCATATCCCCGCTCAGCAGCAGGCTCTATGCCCTTTACACTATATTATTACCCCAGCAGACCATAGAACACTCCGAAACATTCTCAGCTTCCCAGGAAGCATACTTTTGCCTCAGATGACATCAATTGCAACTTTCCTTTCATACAAATATATTCACACAGCTACAAATAGTGATAATTGGGCACAGTTCATCAACCAAACGAGTTTGAGCTTGTAGAATCCACCTGGTACACATATTAATAACTGAGATAGTAAAGATTGAGATCAAGCTTTATCCTATGGTCAAGCATGTTTTAATGTCCATCACCTATCTCCTCCCCCCCCCCAACCACAAACACATAGCATTTGAACTTTGGATGAGTCTGTGTGTATGTCAAATAGGTGACACATAGCATCACTCCTTGATATTAAGCATGATTATTAAAAGGGAAGATAAAAAGGGGAAAAAAAGTGGCTTCTCTGGCTGTCATTAGTTTCAATTTTAGAAAAGGATTTCCCATCTTTATACTTTATAGAATGATATTGATTTTATCAACAAACTGGCTTTACACAAGTTTATTATTATTTTTCTACAATAGAAGGCTAATGGTTTGAATTGCCCTTGTTGGTGATCTTTCTTGAATTTTGTCTCAGAATGAAGAATTCAGACATTGCCTTGTCATGGTTTTGTTTGAGCAGTGAGCATTTTTAATGCTGTAGAAAAGTGAGACTTAATTGTACAGGTATGATACAATTTGTTCAGTTTATCTTTTATAGTATAGTGACAGTTACTGATTCATGATTATTTAACGATGAAAGTGAAATGTTAAAAAATTATGTTTCAAATGGAAGAACCCAATTTTGCTGCCGTACCTCAAAATTTTTGTGCCAAAATGCAACAAACCTTTATTTTGTTTGTTGGTACTATGTCTATCCTTTGGTTGAACCAAAACAAAAATGCATTGGCAGTCATTAAAGAAACATGCATGGCTAGTTTTACTATTTTTATTATTAGATGATAAATAGTAGAGTAAAACAGTTTTTTTCCCCATATCTCAAAAGTAGCAAAAATAAATGAGATGTGCCAATTTGCGTGTGCAGTTATGAAATGCTTAAAATTTCTGGAATACATCGTAAAATTAGTAAGTAATTTATTTGACTAAATATAAATGAAAAATAGGTAATTACCTCATGAACAAATCATAAATTCAAGTTTTGTAATAAGAAACACTTCTGACTCTAGCAAGGTATATATAGGTATTCATTGGAGAATACAAATCACATTCCTTCTTCATGCAGCACTGGTATTTAATTTTATTGTTTCACTCAGGGTACAGCACTTGGCATGAGGTGCGCTTGTAGTATGGGAGAACAAAAGATTTAGTCAATGCTGTTTTGTACGCTATTGAAATGAAGAAGCAATTTTTCAGACTTTCCTTCTGTCTTTAGGCCTATAAGGATTTTTAAAAAAAAACTGGAAATGGGGTCATTGATTTACTGAAGAA
The DNA here is from genome assembly GCF_000002075.1 of Aplysia californica. Lineage (NCBI taxonomy): Eukaryota > Metazoa > Mollusca > Gastropoda > Aplysiida > Aplysiidae > Aplysia > Aplysia californica. The sequence continues at coordinate 975,967 of NW_004797456.1, read as the reverse complement.
TATGGCTCTTATTGTTAGTTGAAACAATAAGTTATAAATAATCACTTGTCATTATTGTTTTATCACATTTTCACTTCTTCTGAAGATTGGATCAAGTGTATTTAAATAAGTTAGTTTT
>NW_004797456.1:971843-975749 GCF_000002075.1 Aplysia californica | reverse complement strand
GCAATTTTGCTGCCGTACCTCAAAATTTTTGTGCCAAAATGCAACAAACCTTTATTTTGTTTGTTGGTACTATGTCTATCCTTTGGTTGAACCAAAACAAAAATGCATTGGCAGTCATTAAAGAAACATGCATGGCTAGTTTTACTATTTTTATTATTAGATGATAAATAGTAGAGTAAAACAGTTTTTTTCCCCATATCTCAAAAGTAGCAAAAATAAATGAGATGTGCCAATTTGCGTGTGCAGTTATGAAATGCTTAAAATTTCTGGAATACATCGTAAAATTAGTAAGTAATTTATTTGACTAAATATAAATGAAAAATAGGTAATTACCTCATGAACAAATCATAAATTCAAGTTTTGTAATAAGAAACACTTCTGACTCTAGCAAGGTATATATAGGTATTCATTGGAGAATACAAATCACATTCCTTCTTCATGCAGCACTGGTATTTAATTTTATTTTTCTACAATAGAAGGCTAATGGTTTGAATTGCCCTTGTTGGTGATCTTTCTTGAATTTTGTCTCAGAATGAAGAATTCAGACATTGCCTTGTCATGGTTTTGTTTGAGCAGTGAGCATTTTTAATGCTGTAGAAAAGTGAGACTTAATTGTACAGGTATGATACAATTTGTTCAGTTTATCTTTTATAGTATAGTGACAGTTACTGATTCATGATTATTTAACGATGAAAGTGAAATGTTAAAAAATTATGTTTCAAATGGAAGAACCCAATTTTGCTGCCGTACCTCAAAATTTTTGTGCCAAAATGCAACAAACCTTTATTTTGTTTGTTGGTACTATGTCTATCCTTTGTTGAACCAAAACAAAAATGCATTGGCAGTCATTAAAGAAACATGCATGGCTAGTTTTACTATTTTTATTATTAGATGATAAATAGTAGAGTAAAACAGTTTTTTTCCCCATATCTCAAAAGTAGCAAAAATAAATGAGATGTGCCAATTTGCGTGTGCAGTTATGAAATGCTTAAAATTTCTGGAATACATCGTAAAATTAGTAAGTAATTTATTTGACTAAATATAAATGAAAAATAGGTAATTACCTCATGAACAAATCATAAATTCAAGTTTTGTAATAAGAAACACTTCTGACTCTAGCAAGGTATATATAGGTATTCATTGGAGAATACAAATCACATTCCTTCTTCATGCAGCACTGGTATTTAATTTTATTGTTTCACTCAGGGTACAGCACTTGGCATGAGGTGCGCTTGTAGTATGGGAGAACAAAAGATTTAGTCAATGCTGTTTTGTACGCTATTGAAATGAAGAAGCAATTTTTCAGACTTTCCTTCTGTCTTTAGGCCTATAAGGATTTTTAAAAAAAAACTGGAAATGGGGTCATTGATTTACTGAAGAATATGGCTCTTATTGTTAGTTGAAACAATAAGTTATAAATAATCACTTGTCATTATTGTTTTATCACATTTTCACTTCTTCTGAAGATTGGATCAAGTGTATTTAAATAAGTTAGTTTTTGTGTGTTTGTGATTCACTGTAATCAAAATATAAGTATTATCATAAGTGAGAATAATTAATTTGTTTAACAAAATTACCTAGGGCATTCTTAATGTAGTTAACTCTACCAATGGTGAAATTTCCTAGACATTGCTAGTTTTTTGCAATTGCTTGCTTTATTTATCATACCATGTATTTTTAAAATAAAATGTTATAGTGCATGCATTTTCTTCTCAACTAAAATTGTTAGATAATGGTTCATTTGCATAATTTTAAATATTGCTAAATTAATGTTTTCAAAGCTGTGGTCCCCATTTCAACATTTGTTCAATATATTGTTACTGTAGTTGTAGGGATTATGTACAAATGTTCCTGGGTGGAAGCACAAAAGCATTTTTAGTTTTATTTAGCATTGCTACCAATACTGGATCTAAAGCAGCTTATATATGGCCTTTCGTAATTGGTTTCATATGAGATCAATAATGCAGTGTCACAGTACTACAGCGGATTTTTATGTTGTGTGCTGACATGCAACCCACAATCATGCCAATGGTTAAATGAATTGACTTTTCATAGTGTGTGGAAAGATGCAGATTAGGTTGGTTTAAACTTGCATGCAGCATTTTTATAAAAAGGAGAATGTTCGGGCTATTAGGATGATTTTTTTTGTTGCTTTGAGGGAAAAAAATTAAGATGCCAAATTTTGCAACTGCTGTTTGTGACTTGCCATAGGGTTAAACATGTTAGACAAATGTGTCTCTGAAAGGTCTTTAAAGGTCTTGAAACATGAATATTTCATGGTGGTTGACAATGATTTGCTGTCGAAAGGCAGAACAATTTTACCTGTTAGATAATTTGAAGGCCATTTTTTTGTAATGCTCCACTTCCCGAAAAGCAAGTTTTAAACTCTCTTTATGATAAATGATTTGATTTTGCATGCTAAACTTAATTGTTGCTCTTTTTATCTGGCCGAGTTGGACTAGAAGTTGCGTTATAGGAATACCTTTCATTGCAATACTGCTGAAACACTTATACTGTGTGGATGTGAATTTAATAGTTGAGGCAATTAACCGTTTCCAAACTTAGCTTTTGACCTTTAGTATATGAGAAGGTGATAATGCTTCACCTTGGAGGTAAGTTTCATCTATTGTACAAATTAATAACATACATAAGGAAGCAGTTGTTTTCAGGCCGTGAATGTCAAAAAACAGTGATAATGTGTGTGTGGAAAAGATGTTCATTATTGTAATACAAGTTGTCCACTCTTTTTTTCAGAGCCGTTCAGATACGGTTGACCTTACTGATACATCTTTGCTGGTGGACATTTCTGATGCCCTCAGCGAAAGGGAAAAGGTCAAGTTTACGGTCCACACAAAGGTATGGCTGTGGGTCATGTGCGCTAGGTTTTGAAATAACTGTGGACCTTTTCGTTGATGTGAGTTAATTGTTCTATGACTATATGTTTTGTCTGAAGAAAGTCTCCTTGTCTTTCTTTGCTGTCTTATGGTGTTCTATGTCATTGTGATAAGCCAAAAGCTAGATGCTAAATTTGCATCTGTTCTGAGATGTGTGGCTTCAATTTTTTCTTCTAAAATGTTCACTACTGTATGCATATTTCTTTTATATTTTTCATTTAGGATTACGTTCTCCAATGTTATTACATTTTATGAAGTAGAGTATGTGCTTTGATTGGAAACAGTGAATAATCATTTGTTTACTATACTGCTGAATACTTTGATAACCTGAAACTCTGGACTTGTGGACATGATATATTGTTCACTGACTGTATTGGCAGTTCTGGACCTCTCAAATTTTCTTATTTTTAAATTTTTATGACCCATGAACTATTTTCAGACCACCCTACAGCACTTCAAAAACTCTGAGATGTCTGTCGTGAGACAACATGAGGAATTTGTGTGGCTACATGACCGCTTTGTCGAGAATGAGGAATATGCAGGCATAATCGTAAGTACCAGCCTCCTTCTCTCATGTATGTTTTGTATTTTAGCATTCAAGATTTTTGCTATCTCTGTTACATCTGTTGTGTGGATGTACTGTATCGTGCAAAGCAGTTGATTTTGTAAGACAACTGCAAATTCTAGATAAAGAAACCTATGTAAAGAGGTTGTGTTCAACCTTGTGTCAATGAGTACATTTATCTAGAGAAGGGGCTAGTTGGAAGATCCTTCTTTATCCCAGTGAAACTGTACACTCATGTGTGTGGCTGTTGCTCTTATCTGTATTATCTGAATGTTATCAAGTAGATGGGCTCCTTAACTGTGGAAAATGTTTGCTTGATTGCCGCATAAGACAGTATTGTAGATTGCTTTATCACACGCTGAATTGAAATTCTTTACAGTTTTTTAGTTATGTGAAAGGTTGATGGGTTGCCTGGTTTTGTTTCTTTTCATAAGCTATTTGAGGGGG